>NW_028279020.1:0-219847 GCF_059751315.1 Micrasema longulum
GGCCTCACGGCACCTGGCCCCCTCGTGTCCCCCCGGGGGGCGCTAGGGCTCGCGGTCCTACTGCACGCCGATGGAGATGGAGTGGCTAGCGGGTTCAAAGCGCGATACAACTTTGAGGTATACTATTCTTGAATTTATACAGTAATTCAACTCTTGTTTACTATTCATTAATTTAAACAATAATTCAATTCATTAATTTATACAATATTATTGCATTCTTTGAATTAATTTACGCAATAGTTAAATCTTTGTACTTATACTATTAATTATTATTTAGGTTATGTCTGTGCGAATGAAAAATATAGATCTATATATAAAATAGAATCTTGGGCGAGTGTTTTCGACTGTGCTGTTTTCAGATAAAAATCCTGAAAATGGAAATCGAGTGGGGAAACGTTCGCCTCGTATTGTAATGGTTAACGCGTCAGCTTACCATGTTTGAGGTCCCGGGTTTGATACCTGAGAAGGAACACTTGAAATATAAGTTTTCAAAGATGGTTTTGCACTAAAACGTTCCATTGTCCCTGGATTGGCACCTGTAGCGTAATATTGATATCTTCCTGTAACACGTGATCGAGATACGCTGCATTATTGGTGAACCGATGCGGTGCCCTACTCACCACTGGTTGCGAAAGCGAAACGATGATTATGATGAAAATACTTGTTAGGGCGTTAAAAAATAAAAGTTTATTACCTTTTTTTCAAATGGAAAAGTTTTTAAAAGTAAGGAAGTAAAAAAAAAAAAACAATTTATATCGAAAGTTATTTGGAGAGACAAATACCTACAAACAAGCTGTCAGAACAAGTTTTTAAAACTGTATAATTAAATATAAGAATTATAATTGATAATTTAAAAAACATAATCAATACAAGCTTCAAAATAATTATTAAACATTTATTTTTTTTAATATATTTTTTTAAATAAATTTCAAATATATCGTTTTTTTTTTATTCTATACATATGTATCTACTTTTACACATCTAGTAAATGTTATCACTGTAACTTTCCAAAAAAAAAGACTTACTCTTGTGCTCGGAGAGTGAATTACACTGTTGTAGTTGTTTATTTATTAGAGTTTATATAATTTTAAATACGAGTACATGAGAGAAAAAAAGATTGGAAATATAAAGAAAAATCATAAAACAATAATACATTCATACTAATTAAAATTTTATGTAGTTTTTACACGTGTTCAAAAAATTTCTTTGGATTTACTTTAAATTGATTTATTGATATATTATTTTTAATAGTTTTTAGTTCATTGGGAAGAATATTATAATTTTTTACACCTTTAAAGACGAAGCTATTTTGATCATGACTTGTGTGGAATTTAGGAATATTAATATTATGTTGGTATCTGGGTGACTTATTCATCTCAAATTCTTTTATTTTTTCTTCTTTATAAATTTGTATAATAGAATTTATTTTATAAAGAGTGTCTACTGTATGAACCTTAAATATTTTATATAAACTTTCTGTATCTAATGTTGAGGGTTTCTTTACTTATTTATACAATATTCAACTTTTTTTTCTGGGTTGTTATGCGCTCTGTTGTTTGTAATTTTCTATCGATGTTCCCCGTAGTCGGTGTAATTTTCCTAACACATGACATAACAAATCGAAAAATGACATTAGTACTAATAGTAAACAATTAAATTGAATCACTCGATTTACAGACAGCCAAGTCCATCTTCGGGGACTGCGGTGGCAACATGTCGGGTATGGAGTACGGAGTGATCACCAGTCCTAACTTCCCTTCCAACTACGACGGTCCAGGAAGAGGTTTAGCTTCAAAGACATGCAACTGGTTCGTGTCAGTGAAGCCCTTACACAAGATTTTGCTCAATTTCGAATTCTTCGCCGTGGAGGGAGATCCTTCAGGTAAACTTTATGACAAGGCTAGAATTTAAACCCCTTTAAATATCTATTTATTTATTTATTTATTTTACATAAACGACATAAATTGCCTTTAACATATATTGAACATAAATATGAAAAAAAACATAAAAAAATATAAAATTGCATAACTATAACAATAGTAACAAGTAGGTAAATACACATAAGCAGCCAAAAATATTAACGAAATAAATACATAAATATGAAAAAACAATAAAGGAAAAACATTTTTATAAATAAAGAAAAGTTTAAGAATAATATTGCGAGAGAAAAAAATAAATCCGACTCGTTTTATAACTATCAAGTCCAGAACCAAATATATCAGCTTTGTCCTCATACGGATTGCCATATCTATGGAGCCTGGGGATAGGCGAGTGCATGTGATAGTTGGTCCTAGAACATGCAGTACAAAAAGGAGTATAATATCGTGGGTATACTGGCAAAAAACGTTAACTCGAAAATAGGCGGATTCGACTTAATGATGCAGTTTTGTAAAGTTTTTAACGCTCTACAAACTGGCAAAATACACTAAGTCATATTAAATTTCATATATTAAGTTAACAAGTATGACATAAGTTTTAAAACTAAATTTAGGTTAAGTCATATGACTTATGCCTGAATAAAATACCCGGTATATACCGGGTATTTTATTCAGGCTTTAAATAACTTAATTTTGACTTTGAATTCCATCAAGAATTATCAATAAACAATTTAAATATAATAATTTTGACTTTATAAAATTAAAAAACGGAAAAATTAAAAACATGTTCTTAAATGAGCAATTAACATCTTACTATGTTTAAATAAGATATAAAAGAGTTAAATTGGAACAAAACTTTAATGCTTGAATTCTCAAAACGGGGATTTGAGAGTTAAAGTTTTTTGCTAGTATACCCACGATATTATCAAGACAGCAGACAACACTAAAAATGAATTTTTAACAATAAAAAAAACAATAGAATATGCACTCTTATGATTTACCTACCCAAATACAGGTAAACGTCGTTTTGCGCCGGTTCGATTTACGCCGGTTGGTGCCGGCGTGAGATTCCCCGGTTCGGCCGACACCAGATGATAGTAGGCGCCACGATTCTAATAACAGACACACTTTTACACGTTGTTTTATTCTATTTCCACGTACGCGAGCAGCATATTGTGTGTGTGAACTTGTTTCAGAGTTAGTTTTCGTTTGGTTTTTAAGAAAAATAAAAACGTTTGATTTTATTTTTTTATTATTAAAATTAAAAGAATATTAAAATATTTGTAGTTTATGCTATGATTCTGTAAGAAAGAAAACAACAATCAAAGCAAATTAAATTGGATGTTTTTTTTTTCAAAAAAGTGTGAGAATTAAATTTCGTACCGACGAACTGGTGTGTTAGTATTTATTATAAAAAAATGGTTATTTATATCAAGAGATTATTATTTATTTTCTAAAAGAATTTACACTGACTTTATTTAATACATTTATAATTTATTTTTAATAAACATGTTAGATTGTTCTTAGAATTTTGAGACGTAACCTAACCTTATACGAGTATCTTCCATTATATTTGTGTTCATTTACGCCGATTTTTTTTACGACGTTTACATTTTCAGTGGAAGCTGGATATTAAGATTACAAATAATGTTATTGATCTTTTATTGTGTCATAATCGTTCAGTCGCAACCTTCTATATAAATATGATCAGAATATTATAATCAAACTTTGCCTATTGCTATCACTTAAAATATTTATTCATAATTTAAAAGGTGTAAATTATTCAGAGTTTCTACAAAACGATCCTATTTTTCAAAACTTTTTAAGAACGACGAATGCATGTAAAAGTGGATTAACTCCTATAAAAGGCAAATAACCGTAATTTTTTTTTTTGTTATAAGATATTGTTTTGAGTGAAAATAAAGGTTTGTATTATTGTTTTTGTCTTATCCTTTGTTTGATGTTATCAACCGGTTATTGTCAACTCTTAAAATACTTTGGCAAATAACTCCTTTGCGCGCGGTGATGTAACATCGTGTTACCACAAGCAAAAGATGAAATATTCTTAATTTCAGACATTAAAAAAAAATATTGAGATATAGGTACTGTTAAATAATTCCTTTTTCATAATTTATAAAAATAATAATTTAGGCCTGTTATAGCAACAAAAAAACATGAATACGCCGGTCCTCTTACGTGCATGCGTGCACCCCCCATCACTGTCAACAACCAACTGAATCTTTTCTCAAAAACACTGGCCACAGAACAGCGTCCCTGTCTTTCTTGTTATGAGTTCCATCTTCGTGCTCTCTCTTATAAATATTTATTCCTGTATTGGCGTCACACTCATTCTTCGCTTAGCAAGGATAAATATTGTTTGTATTAAAATTCAGTATGCTTATATATACAAATTTTACTTTCCAAATCAGGTGTAAAAATGTCAATTTGAAGAAAATAATTTCATCATTAAAAAAATAAGAGAGATATATCAAGTCTTGTATCGTATGTAGACTAGTGTGACATCACAGCCACACAAGAGTTAATACAAGTCCCACAGTAATCACAATTAGCAGATTCCACTGTATTTATTTTGAATTAGATGCAAATAATGCACAAAGGAATCAAGTTGTGGTAGAGCGGGTTCGAACCTGGGACCTATGATACGTGAGTCCGAGACACTCGCCACAAGACCACAACACTGTTCATTTTCATTTCACTATTTACTTATTTTTGTACAGTATTTTTTATATGCATATATATGGCTATTTGTGTAAAAGCCTCATTAGGGCAAATAAATAAGTAAATTAACACGTCTTATACGGGCTTAGCTACGGTGTAAAAGGTTAACTCAGTAGGCAAAAATCGGATAAAAATTAAATAATTTCTGCTTTTATAAAAATCGCTCTATCTCCTGAAATATTACTTTTTTTTAAATCAAATTTTGAATACACGCTCTCAATATATCGTTTATGATAATTAAATAAGAGATAAGAGTCCAAGTCGAATAAAATAAAAATAAAAGATTTTCCACCTACCGGTTTCAAAGCAAACAAGCTTCTTCGTCAAGGTTTACGTAACTAATGAATTCTTTCCTATTTTATTTTTATCATGTTTACTAAATACTACACGTCAAGCCAATAAATCAAGTCTTTTTTTTTTCCTAAAAGGGTGGTAATTTGATATGATTATTTTCGAAGCTAGACAGGAGTGGACTAAAAGAAATATTGTTTATTTGGTTATTTTTTATTTTTACATATAATGAATCGCTTTTTTAATTTCTAAGTTGATTAATTTTAATATTTTGTTTTCAACATGAAGTACTTTTAATCCAGTGTCTTTATTGAAGTTATGATTATTTTCTATCAGATGGTTTGCGAATTCAGAAAAATTATTATTATCATCTTAAGTGTTCTTTTACTCTAATATTAAAGTTTCAAAAGAAACAATAAACTAAAAAGTTTTTCCAATGTAGATTGAATCGCAATCATTACAATTTAATTGGTATATGCCAGATTTAATATATTTATGGACTTTGTCTTTGTTACTTTTTAACAATGTTCCTATTTGACAAATTTGCTTTGAAACCAGTCATTGGAAAAAAAAATTAAACCTCATTATCTCAGAAACATGATTTATGCAAATAATGAGTTTTACTAGCTAGGAGTTTCCTGTGTCAAGTCCAGGACTCTACTGATAAAAAGTAATTACATATTGTTAAAAATCTCTACAGATGTACTCGTATGTCTATCTACATATCTAATAATCCATTTGTTTCTTTTAAAATATCTGTCTAAAGTTTTTCAGGAATATCAAGATCGATTAATATTTCAACAGAGATGGAAGTCTTTATGTCTTAGTCTTTAGTTTTAGTTTTTAGTCTTTTATGGAAGCATTTACAGGGTCGTTGTGATTACTTTTTTTTATGAAGTAAAACAGCTGAAACCTATATTGGTGTGGATTTTACACTTAAAATACTCATTAATATAATAGTGAATTAAATTAAATTAAATTACTTTCATTGATTTATTTTGACATTTCAGTAGCACTGAAACCTGAAATAGAACATTTTGACCTTGTTATAGCCAATCTTAAAACAAGCTATTTTATAATTTTAGGGGACCCCACCTGGAAAAAAAGTGATTATAAAATGGGTGATTTATGTTTCAGGTCGTGGATGCCCAGCAGCCGTCGTACGGTTATGGCACGAGTCAGCTGGCCCCCCTATAGAGCTGTGTGGTGAAAAGGCACTCACTGACAAATGGCAATACATAACCGAATCAAACGCACTGCGGTTAACGTGAGTATTGTTTATTAAAATATTTACTTTGCTCATTTGGTATACATGTATACAAAGATATCAATATATTTAATACAAGTTTTTTTTGGGTTTGATCTTTTTGTTCTGAATTGTTACTTATTTGATTCTGTTTTTTTTTTTATTTGACTTATATGAATTTTCATTTATATACTTTTGGGATGATTTTCTTTTAGTTGAAAATAACTGTGTTAAGAGAGTCTATATGTTATAGTGTATATATATACAGTATAAACATTATAAATGTAGCTTTAGAACAGATATTTTTGTATCTAGTGAATATGATCAGCAACTTTCAGGGGGAATCAAAAAAAATACCACCCGTTTAAGCTGTGTAACACATGATAAATATAATTACTGTTTTCATTAATTTCATTTCAGATTTATATCTGCAGACAAGTCAGTAGGAGCACAGGGTTTCCGAGCAGTATGGACGGAAGTCAAAGAAGTGAAGAATGATGATTGTGACCAGTTTACCTGCGCCAAGTCATCTCTGTGTATCTCTGACAAGTTAGCCTGCAACAGAGTAGACAATTGTGGTGCAGATGATAACAGCGATGAAACTAATTGTAAGTCCATACATACGGTTACTCTAAGAATAATAAACATTCACTCACATTTAGAGTTCACATTGCTAATTTGCCTGTTTGAGAAGTTTGTTTTATTTGGCAAAAAGGTTCTAAGTCCCTTTCTGTTGTATCAAAACACCCCTTTTGTAGACATTTAATAATATGGGGTAATGCAAAAACTTATGCGACTGTTGGTTGATATTATTTTTAGTTAAAATAAGCAATAAACAATATACTAAAGGTGCAGTTAGTTTAATCAAAAGAATCCCTTTTCCACTAAGGGAAGTGTCTACCAGTAATGGTTGACAAACCAAGACATTTTGGGAGACAAGTATCGTTTACTCTAGCAATGGCTTTACTCAAAATATTTTCTTTGTAAGATTAAGTTTGTAATACTTCCCTGTGCTTAAAAAGTACAAAATATCTATCAACCTTCAATAAAAAATTTAGCAAATGCAATTTAGTGACCAAAAATTCATTAATCTTAATAATTATTTGGTTTTGATTTTTAATGACAATAAAAGAATATAAAAATATAAAAAAACCCTTCATTTACTAGGGCTGTGAAAATTATAATATTCCTAGATGTGACATGGTCGACACACCACCCGGGTTAAGCCAGATTTTTCCTGAATTTTGACATGCCAAGCTTACCCATCACTGGTCTATACTGACGCCATCTCGAAACGAAATTTATAATATACATTAGAAATCCATGGAATAAGCGCAATGGTAGTTGCGCAGAACCTACTTACTGAGCCGCAGGTGACTGATTCAGGTCCAAACTTGGGGAAGAGCGAAAGCCCGGCCGAGACGGACTGGAGTGCCTGGGCCCTGTGGGGCGGCGCCGGGGGTGCGGGGCTGGCGCTGCTGCTGGCGCTGTGGTGCCTGCTCGGGGGGCGCCGCCGTCGCCGCCGCTCGCGCGCGCGCCTGCTGCCGCCGCCGCCGCCACCGCGCCCCCCGCCGCCACCGCCGCCGCCCGCGCACCCGCGCTCGCCCCCGCCGCCCCCCCACTGCGACCCCTGCGGCGAGCGGCTCGCCAATGCCGACACCGTCTGACACCACTTCTAGTCCTAGTTGTCTCCCACCAAAGCTGGCCACGCCAATGAACATTAACCCACCTCGACAACAAAGGACACGAATTACAACCTCCGGATACCTCCTGGTTGCGATCCCTCTTATCCGCTGAAGTAAAAAACATTTAAAAAACTAATTATTCCAATCTATAAAACTTGTTTTGGTTAGTGCATTGTTCGTTGGTAAAAACTTTACGATACTTTAGTGATAATAACTAAGATTCTGGCACTTTAGATAAAGCCCCCGTGGAGACAGAATACAAAAATTACACATTCTGAAAACATAGAAATGACTTATATAATTGTTTTAATAAAAAAATAAAACCAAATTAACTATCGAAAAAATAAACACACCGACAAAAAATAGCAAAAATTATTTGAAATTCATTTTATTGTATAAACAATGTCAGTAGTGTTGGTAGTACATTACTCGAAGTGAATCTGATTGCATTATCTCTCTTTTGATTTTACATTACTAACTGTGGATATTAAATTTTAATATTATTGAATTGGTTATCATCTCCAATAATATATTGTTTCATGTATCTAATGGAGTAATTCGTCAATTTGAAAAAGACTTACCTGTTTCTCTTTTCCCGCTCTAGACACATACTTACATAGTTAAAGTACAGAGAAAATCTCTTCTCCTGCTCCACATTATTAGTGCATCTGGACATTTTCCAATTTCATTGTGTAAGTATGTTTATGCCATTAATTCTTCCAAAGAATGTCTATTTGTCTATTTGCAAAGTTTAAAAATCATTCAGAAAAATGTATGTATAATAACTTCAGCACATAGGAGGTACTGCAAAACCAGCGATTATTTGACGTTTCTCGTTTCTCTCCAGTATTATTTATCATAATTTTGTAATGTTAAGTAGAATAAATTATTTGTTTTTTTATTTTTTAAACTTATCGATAAGTTTTGTATAATAATTATGTGGACTGTTAGATACCTCTGACATAATAAAAAACCTAAAGGTTTAAATTACTTTTAATAATATGGGAAACTGATTTTGAATGAGTAAAAAACTATATATTGACAGGGAAATTTCAATAGGGTGTTATCACTTTTTCTAAGCGAAACTGTGTTTCACTTTTTAAATTCTTTAATGTAAAAGCGAGATATACATAGATAGTTTAAACTTTATAATTTTGATCACGGCCAAAACATAAATTACAAGAATTGAGATAAAAGTGACATAATTGAGATAAAAATCCTCTACTTTGTGGATTTTTTTACCTTGTTGGTTTATTGATGCCATAAATAAAGTAAACAAAATAGATTTGTTGAAAAAAACTTTTCAAAATCTCCACACAACCACAATTTGGTTTAATTTATCAAGAATTCTCGGTTGTATTTGTCGATTTGAAATCAAACAGATTCCACTTAATATAATAACAAGTGATAAAAATGTTATTTATGACAATTCAAAGAGAAATTATTAATGAGCGGTAATATTTTTTTCTAGATTTCAAAAGCGCCAAGAAACCAGTTTTATTATTTTGTTTACCTATTTCTATTACACTAAATATTCCCCATAACTCGTAACTGATAATACCCTATTACAGTAAAGTGTTTTACGTTAGGATTTGTTATTGTAGGTGATGCAACTATCGCCATAATTTAAACCACTGTCTATTCACAATAATAAGTACTTAATAAATAATGAACAATTTTTTTTGTTTTTGATTTTTTAACCCGAAAAGCCATATAGGGTTTCCGATATTATTATAAAGTGAAAAATACCTTCAGAATAATTAACACGAATTACAAAATAAGATTTCACAGTATTATTTTGAAAATATGAAATGGCCCCCTGAAGACTAAATTCACAATAATAATGTATTATGATTTCATCTATTGATAATTTAAAATAAATAAATAAAAAAATTGCCTGTTATAATAATATACATGATGAAAATAAGTTTTATTATAATTGATTATAATTAAAACAGCAACTACAGAAATATCAATGTAATTTGTCAATCTATGATAACCATTATCATAATATAATTTTATGTTACATTATATTATACGAGTGTCTATTTTACCCAGAATTGTAAAGTTTAACTCTTCTGTACATACTGTTCCTCAATTCGATAAAATAATTTTATAATTTTTAAAAAGTAATATTTTGTATTTGGACTGTTCAAAAACAAAGGATAATATTATGTTTTGTGGCTAGCTGTGATAAAAATAATTGTCGGTTCAGCATAATTGACTATCAATAAAGGAATCAAACTTTGATTCCGGACTCCTTTTTTATTCAATGTTACCAGCGATGGTTTTAGACACAGGGGTATGGTAGAATACTAATACTCCTCGTTGGGACAGTCATAATATAACTCTCGCAACTATTAGATCATGAGCTTTTACATTGGAAATGAGTAGACTCGTCCTCATCCCGGGTCACGAATGAGAGAATAGGCGGCTTTACAATAGATAATAAACGCATGTGCCAAGGGGTAGAAATTTGACCCACCAGACCCGAGCCTAAAACCATCCCTGCCTAGTTATATTGTCTCGATAGTTTTAAGCGTTAGCTGTTATTGTATATAGGAGGTACGATTACTTTAAGTCACCCAATATGATGAATGTTAGAAATTTTATATGATATATTGTTCTGGAACGCCTGTGGTAAAGGCGCTACGGCACTTATCGTTTTATACATGCTCACAAAGTTAACGTAATTTGTAAATTATAATTCTGCGGGAAGATGACCTCCAGGAGCGGTGCGAGGCCCTACATTCCGATAACTTCTTCAGCTTTCATATTCTAGGTATTGTAAATTTGTAAGGAAACATTTTATACATTGGCGGCGAGCGCACCGCCCCTGGTGCATGCGTATGTGGTGCGCGTGGTGCGCGAGACAACTCACTCCCTCGTTTTATACCTTAGATGAGATGGCCGCGGGTTCGTAGAACACCAATTAATAAATTAATCATTATCACTCTAGGAAGACAAGTAAAGGAAATGTAAATTTGAGATTCATTAATCTTTAAGAATTCCCGCACTCAAATTGTGGAAAGCCGACACTGTTTAGCAGCTGTTCCAGTCTGCTATCTCATGCCCTTCCACTGACAAAATGTTGTTGATTGACAAAATGTAAGGATGGGAGAAGGAATGTTATATCTTGAAATAAATAAAACAATGAAATTGTAGTCCACATAAAAACTGTTTTATTAAGGTAAATCCAAAAATTAAAACAAAAAACGACAATTGACATTGTCACATGGCCGGAAACATTACTATAATATAGTATAAACTAAATTTTCACTCAGCATATCCTTATATTATATCTCTTAATAAAACGGGTAATCGGGCAAACAATATTAAATTAAGCAAAAGCAGGATACCATTTGAAATAATTACAATAATAATTTGCTGGATTAGCGATATTTTAGCTGTAAAATGATTTACAAATAATTCATTGAGAAAGTGATTTTTGTACAATTACAAACATTAGGTTATCAACAGTTTAGTAATAGTGAGAACACCTTACATGATCTATTTACTGCTAAAATACATCACATTTGCCAGGAATAAAATATATTTAATAACATATTCATATAAGAGTAACAGAACAGAATACTCTCGAGTAGAGTAAACAGTGCCACCCAATAACTAGGCCAACATTCAGTACAGTGCCGACAATTCGGGCAACTATGGAATTCCTCCATACTCTGTCAACATAAATCACTAAGAGTTAAATGAAAATTTAAGCTTAACAGGACACTTACAACCAAAATACTCAAATGGATAACATCCTACTAAAGATTTTTATCAGAATCAAATACAAAATTGAAAAACATGAAAGTCAAATGATTAAAAACACATATAATAGAAAAAGATTCCTTTTAACATAAGGAAGCGCAATGTAATGTAACCATGAACCTTGGATTGTTAACTTCAGCGGGTAGCATACCCCCTGCGTAAGTATAGTGCTTCTCCAGAACAAGGGGTGACCCGATAGCACTGCCAATCCCACCACCACCACTGGCTGGCACTCCTCCTCCACGTCACCGCGAGATCATTAACACAACTAAAGCATATCCGTGATAGGTGCCAACAACAAACACCAAATACAATTATAACAGCCAATAAATACTTATCAAAGAAAAATATTGCAACAAAATTTGATTAAGAAGTATTTTTTTATCATCGCCTATATTTCAACGCATTGTGATTTCACTCTTTTCCCCAAATTGACATTACGTTATATACATACAAACGAGAAGTGTAAGTCCTAACAGTAAACAGCGCAGTGAACCCACTTAACAAACAGGTGGGCGCGTGTCGCTGCGGCGGACCTTAAAGCTACACAAGCTATCACAACCCACCCACTCGGGCTCGGTCGGCGACCGCGGCCTTCATTCCTTCATTCCTTCCTTCCTGCTTTCTCGCTTTAAGCCATCACACTTTCCTTAATATTTAATATAAACAAACTCGTCCAAAATCATTCTAAGGCTGTGTTTGACACTAGTACGGAATTAAATATCGTATATCACGCAAACATTACGAAAATTACACATCTGAATACAAAATTGAGCTTCTGCTAAATTACAGCAACGGACACGAGTAAATGCGAAGAGAAGAATCGCAGAGGGGGGGAGCTCGGAGAGGTTCGGAGCTTCGTCAACCTAAGGCCAGGAGTCAAAGTCCTCGTCCCAACAACCCTCGGCCGGTAGAGGCTGCGATAGTACCGGGCCCCACGAGCTCCCGCTGCGGCGCTTCCTGTCTCCCCCTTGGTTCTGGTGACTCCCCTCCGACTTGCGTTTACCTGCGACAGGCGAGGGCACATTACTGGGACGGAACTTGCTGCGGGTGAGGGCACGAGACAACACATACCTGGTTCAGGCGGGAATGGGATCAGGCTGGGACTTGGGTTGTGGATTTAAACACAAACTTGTAGGTATACTGGAAACAGAAATGTATACTTATTCATCTTAGTTGTATGGAAACGTAATGTGTGAATCTACACTTTTTGTATTCAAAATTCTAACTTTGGTTATTTAGAGATATTTGATGCAACAAAATGAGAGTTATTAACTACAATACAGTAAAACACTGAAATGTTCAGGACCCATTTTTCGTCATACATTCTCATACAAATATTCCCCAATTAACGTTTTTTACGATTTTCATAACCCCATTTGATGTGTCAAAGAAGCCAAAATTATGTCATAATAATAATGCCCCGGCCGGCGCGTCACCGCGTGTCCACGCGAATGAAGAATAAAAACAGGTAAACAACTAATAAAGGATAAATTATTGTCTTATCCTAAATTCAAAGCAGGTGCAGTATAATTGACCTTTTTGTTTAAGTGTCTTCCTTTAGGGTTAGTCTTAGTTTTCATTTGAACAAAAACGTCATTTTGACTTGTAAAAATCATGATACACAGTTGACGAACGTTTAGAAACAATAAAGTTTTAATATCATTAAATTGCGGTGTTTAAAACATAACAATAGAAATATTTAAAATTATAAAAAAGATGGTTTAAAAAGCCGCGAACTATATGGCAGTTGTGTTTAGTGATGCCAAGTGATAAAAAATAAAATCTCCCAACATTTAGGAGAAAAAATATTTTATGTTATTTTATGCAAATTCAAAATTCTATTTTCGTTTTTTTTTATTTGCACATAAAATAATTTTAACATGCTGTTTTTAAATCAAATAACAAACAGATTACATAATATTGTTTGAAAAAATATGAAAATATTTTTAGTGAAATCATTGAAAGTAGGTAAAAAAATTATTGTCAATTTCCACTTATCACCGTTTTTACAATTTTTCTGGAAGTATAGCGCGTTTACCTCAGTTTTACACTTTTTTTTCTTGCTCCCTTGAAAAGTGTAAAAAAGGGGTTTTACTGTATTTATAACCTATAAATAGAGTGATCCGCAACATCTTCATCAAGTTTGCTACCAATAAGGATTTAGCGACCAGTGATGGTAAAATCCAATAATAATAAATAATTTTCTTGGACAAAACAATGCCAACATATACTTATATTATAAAGTTTCAGAGAAGTTTCTCTCGAGGTGACTCTTGCCTTACGCACAGAGGGTTCCGGGTTCGATTCCCGGTGAGACCGATAATTAAATGTGATTTCCTCAGGCCTGAATGTTTTGTGCTGTAATTCACCGCCGTAATTTGGCCTCTTGGCCCTCTTATCAATCATATTGCATTACCAAATGTTGAATGGAATGAAGTTAGCGACCCCTTTAAAATAATAAACACAAAAAACAGATCCTCGTTAGTAATATTGTAGTTCATTTATGATAGCTATTTTTCCACCCATAGTAAATCATATTTTTGCTTAATATTATCGCTAATTATTTTTTATTTATTAATAATATATTTATTATCATACAGAAAAATAATAATTGAATAATATTGTTTATGCTTTAATTTATGACTGCTTAAAAAATTCAGAGGTATAAAAAAAATTAATTTAAAAAAGTAACCTTTTTTAAATCTTACATTCGGCAAATGGATAGACGCCACAAAATACAGGAAAAAAGAAACAGAAATTGTAGCACTCTGCCGAATAAAGAACATTACCTTTTAATTTATATTTTGCGTCACCTACCATAAACTTTTAAAAATATTGTTTCATAAAGCAAGCAAAAAAATAATTGCAAATGCCGTCTGCATATTTATAGAATATGTAATATGATAAATGTGGTCTACCATTGACAGTAACACTTATAGGAGAGATGTGTAAAAAGGTATCAATTTTAGGCATAAAAGTATCAAAACAAATTTGAGATGATTAATTTGGTAATCTACCGGTGATTTTCATTTCATATACAGTGATTTAAATTTAAGAAAACATCTTAACCCTTCATAGGTCTGTGGCAAATATACGTGCCACTTTCAACAAAGATCTTTACTAATTTCCATCTAAAATTATGTTTATGTACTTGTTTCGTTAGGTAAACAGACAGTGGTCAATATAAATGTCATTTTTGGTACAAATTGAAACCGGTGGTGCAAGTGGTGGCAAAAACAAAATATGTGTCACTTATATTTGCCACCGAACATCCCCCAGAAAATTATAAATTACTGTGTTAATATTAATAAATTAACCGAATAACATCTATTGTCAAGTTTCAGCATCATTAAAATTATAACATCTTATAAAATACAAAAATTATCTTGTTGTGTAACGAAGAATGAATTACGGGTAACACAACTAATTTTTTTTTTTTTACTGGTGCAACTGGTAAAGTAGGGGTAATGTTACAGAGAGCTGCCACCATGTGTGACGTTCACGTCTGCGTTGTGATGGTAAATTACAAACCTGGTAAATTTCCCTTGGCGCGAGGATTGCCAGTGGTGCGGGCGATAGTGTGGGCCGGGGGGCCACGCTCTGCGCGGGGTGTTCCAGGGCTGCGCTCCGCCCCCGCCGCCCCCCGCACTCCCCGCGCCTCCCCCGCCCCACCGCCCCCACGGCCCACCCGAGCTCCAGCCCCACGTCCACCCTACACACACACACGCACATTATACTATACTCACTTATGGAATCTTACAAAATACTAATTTATTGAAGAAAGTATCGTTTTTTGACAGAAACTAATTTTAACCCAACAAAAATATGTTCCAAATAATATGTTGACTACTATTAATCAGATAAAAATATCTATAATTTATGGCTACATAGCTACATATTATGTAGATGGAAAGGCAGAAATGATAATGTAACGTTGGTTAGAATTTAGAAAATACTAATTTAGTCCTAGTGCCAAATTTAATAATAATATGCTTACCAAAATATCCTGTAATAAAACAATTAAAAAGTAAAAATCTGGGTAGGTAATATTGCAGAAAACAGTAAAATGGTTCATGATGTTAGTAGTAAATTTGTTAAAACAACATAAAGAAATGAATATGACATTAAAACAGAGTGTAAAATAACATTAGCGACAAATGAAAAAAAGCATTAATAAGCGAAGCGGGTTATGAACTAAAGGGGTGGGGGGAGTTATGAAAGCAAATGTTAGTAAAGCAGTTTAAATCCATTTAACGAACAGTAAAATAACCCAAAATAGTTTTGTTCACATCATTTTAAGTTTTGGTGACACTGATCGCTGATCGCTGATCGGATCACCTTTAGTGAAGTGTAGAGACCGGGCGCAGTAAGGGCATAATGCTGTTTGTCTATATTTCAACTATTGCATGAAATGAGTAAATGGATAATTGATGTAAGAAGCTCGTAAAGGGTGTCAAGCTGGATGGTTGCAGCTGTCGAATCGTAAGAATATCGAGAGTCAAGACAAGAATATATTCTCGCGCGAACCACCAACATCTGCAATCATCTGAAATGACACCCGACTAAAAGTCCTCGCAGGCAAAACAAAAGTTAAATTATCCGATAAATTTAGTAGGCCAATCGTTAAAAAAATCAACAACGATAAATAAAAAGAAGGAAAAATAAATTTTGCAAATATAACAAAAGTGAAATTAAAGTATAGGGGACATAGTAAACCCACCGGTGGAGGCCTGCTGCGAGCTGACTGCCCTCGGGCGGGCGCCCCGTAATCAAAATACAACTCATCGTAGCCGTAATACGGCTCTGTGTAGCCACCTCGGTACACTCCGTACCCGTAATAGTCGTAATCATAATCTATAAACACACACAATTAGTACGGGGCCTGCTCTGCCAGTCTACCGCTACTGCCTACTTCTTCTCGCCTCACCACTCGACCACTTATTCTTATTAGTAACAACATATGAAACGTGCAATCACTACTCACGCGTACCGATATTCGCTTCATTCAACTCATTGCCCAAAAGTACATTTCAATAGAAATCAACATTTTATTTATAAAACTTACATTCATATTTTCTGTCCTAAAATTATTTAACAAGTATTTTGAAAGAAAACATCACACTCAACATGCTGTTGTTAGTGACATTACCCATTAATGTTTAAATCTTAGTCATCAGTATTAACCCCTTTCTTTTTTTCTTCTTGTATCCTATAGGATACATATGATCTCTTTTTACCTTATTAACTAAAAAACTAGTAAAACAGCATTCAGTTAAATTTTATTGCTTTACCATATTTTTCATTCTTAGATGCATTATCACAATCCATAACAAGCTTCGATTGAAACAAAAAGATTTTTTTTTTGTTTGAGATTCTTGAGCCTTTTCAACTATTAAGTGTAAAAAAATATTTTTTCATTCTGCCAAGATAAGGGTTAAGGTAATTACCATTTTCATGGCAAATCTTAAAAATTATGCTGTACATTTTAAATTACGGGTTTATTACTAGTTTATTTAATAAGGTGGGTGTATTCTAATGCTCAGGTTCAAGAATGCTTTGGAAAATTGTTAATATATTTGAAAATTACATGGTATGACAAACAATTAACAATAAATTGAAACTATTGCTAATTACCCGACCAGGGTTATGCACCTTAAAAATACATTCATTAAATAATGTTTGGTGCAGACCAAATATCTAGTAGACCCCATGAACAGACTTCAGTTCAGGCTAGCAATACAAACCATAACCACTGTCCGACACCCAAAAATACAGATAACAAACACCGAGCCACACATTAAGGACAAACAGGAGAGCATGCAATTTCTGTGGAATAAAAGATTTTTTTAAATGCTCCGAGGAAACAAAGAAAATGTGGTAAGACAATTATTTAAAACTGGATTATTTTATTTCAGTTATAATAAATACGCAATCTTCTTATAAACTGTATAATAAATAAATAAAGTATAGGTTTCGTTAGATTATGTAACATTTTTGTCAGATTGTACTTTTAATTTTAAATTGGTTAACTCTAAAAACATAATTATGTACAAATGCATAACATAAATGAATACATAAAAAAAAATCTTTTTATCCAGAAAAATAAATCTTAACCAATATCCTAAGACCGACTCACACACATAAGTATATTTGGGAAGTTACTGTTATATTAGCATAGATATAAGAAAAGCGAGCAAACAGCGATGGAGAGAGATCAATTGAAAGGGTCCTTCATCTGAAAAAAGAGGGTTAAAGGTGAAAACACCAGATTAGTGGGCGGCCAAGGCGGGGTGATAAGGGACAACCGGTGCGGGTGGGGTAACACTTACCGTACTCCTCTCTCTCTAGCGGGCCGCGGTGTGCCGGGGGGCGCCCTCCCCTACCCAGTCCTGCACCCACTCCTGACGGCGAACACCTGCAACACCACCCGATGGTCAGTACCAGCTTCCCACACTTGTTCCCGTCACTTCCGCTCGCTCTACTTACCCGCCTCCTCTCCCATGGAGCATTTGCATCATTCTTCTTTCTCTAGCGCGTAACATTTCTTCTTTCTTTTTCTTATCAGATGGTGGCTTGGCTAATGAGACCTCTATGTGTGCGCCTCCCATGTCTTTCCCATCGAGATCTCGCATTGCCTACGAACCGATATGTAAAAGTCACATACTATTCTCGATCAATAAAACAGAAAATTAGATTTGTTTATCACGATCACAGCCTTACCTTGACAGCGCAATCTCTGTCTTCAAAATGAACAAAGGCGTAATCTTTTAATTTTTTTACTCTTTCAACTTTTCCGTAGCCTTCGAACACATCTTTTAATGTTTCTTCGGTAGTATCTTGAGTTAGATTTCGAACATACAGAACTTTTACCTAAAGGAAAAAATTATAATATTAGTAATTTTGGATATGACAAAATGAAAGACACACTAAAGGTTTTAACATCGGCCAGTTTACCTTGCTCATGGTCTGTTCATCGGGTTCCTCTTGTGGGTCAGCCCAATCAACAATAATGTCACAAGTCCAAACCTAAAATTTGACATTCATCATAATTCAATTTGAGTTTCAAGTTTACTTGTAACACTGAGAACCAAATTTAAAAACCAGAATACCTTAAATCTGCCTGATCCTAGTCGTCGTTTGGCCAATGAGGCTTGTTTATGTGACTCATATTCGAGGAAACAAAATCCCCTATTTTTCTTCTTATCATCAGGAGAACTGTATATTATTACATCCATCAGACCAGCTGCAAATATTGGATTCGTAATACAGAAGTATATCTAATAAGTTACGATGGTCTTCAACACATAAAAGGGGCCCAAAATGTCCCGGGTATAATGAATATTTATGTGAAAAATAATAAATCATGCAAAAAAGTGTATTCTAAATATGAAATTGATATAAATATACTTTACATTATATTTGATATCTTAGTTGACTCGAGAATTTAAAAACCAATCGATCCATATTCAATTATTAAAACATGTAAATATTTTTAAGTATATAATGAAAAAATAAACAGTATGCATGGTATTGTAGGAGAAAAATAAGACTGAGAAGAGAAGTAATACAGGCGTGATGGGCGTGGAAAATACAGATCTTTCCCAAAAACCACAAACCATGAAAATACTTTGCCCGCATGTTCCAGAAACAGCGAGAAATTGTTTTAGCGTAGTGAGAAAATATTGGGCTTTCAAACAGAGAAAAGGTAAATCTATTTTCAATAAACCTACCAAAATTGTATGATTAAAAAGAGTTTTATTTATTGTGTAATTATTTGTTTGAACAAAAACAATCAAAAAGAAAAATGAAAATGAAATAACACAACATCGAGATAAAGATTGTAGTACAGTTTCTGCAGTGATAGCAGTTCATACCATATATTGAATAAATTGATGGCAGAGTAAAAGATAATCTAGCTATAAACCAAGAGGCCAAATAATTTCTTATTAATTGCTAAAGAAACTTACGTGCATGCCTAGTAAACTCTTCAAATAAATCGTCTCGATCTCGATTCTTTGGGATATTTCCCACAAACAAACGATGGTTGTTAAATGAAACTGTAACGCCAATCTTTTTGCCCTTTCGAATTTCGTAATCATTCAGCTGTAAGAATAATTTGGAAGGAGAACAGCCAATTGAGACCGCTCGGTAGCTCTGGTGGAGGGCGCGGGAGGGGCGAGGTGGGACGGGGTATGTTGCCTCTGTGCCGAGCCCCTTCTCGGTTGTTAGTGGCGTAGGCGTCAGGCGGGACACGGATGGTTAATTCCCAACACCTCGGTATTACTCGCCAGTGAGGACGAGGGGCAAAGAGCAGAGGCAAACAGAGAGAAAACTCAACAGACAGGAAGAGTGACGACCAAACTGATCAGTAATAGTTTCAATAATTTAGATAAACTTTACCTGCTAATTTACCAAACTCCTCCAGTATCTCCTCTTTGCCTTTCAACTTAGGTATGTTGCCCACGAAAAGTCGTAGATTCGGAACGCTAATGTTTATTTTCAGACTCTTGCCCGGCTTTATTTCGTGATTATCAAGCTGTGGGAAAACATAATGCCAAATGTTTCTTTAATCAATTTTATAACTCATCTCTAGGACTATTAATTTGTTCATTGTATGTATTGCTTTCCGGTGAGCGAGATCAGTTTGAAATAAACGGTACAAGGCAGTATACCAATATTAAAGACCATTTCAAACCAAATAAAATGTGGGAATAAAGAGCTCATACCAAATTATACGGAAAGGTTGTGGTTCATAAAATAAGTTAAGAATTATATACGAAATTAAAAAAGGGAATTTGAAGCAATGGGAATCAATCGCCACTGGTATCCTAACTTTACAGTTAGTACTGCGAGTAAAACTTTGTATTTTATAATCAGAGCATTGTTGCATATTTAGTAGACAAAAGTGGCAATGGATTCGCATCAAGGATATAGAGTCTTTAATTTTGCTATGTTTCAGAACAATTTGTTTGTTGCACCATCCTAAAATAGTAAAAAATTTAGAATTCAGCCAGCGTAACGGGCGTAGTAGCAAAGAGGAGAGCCTGTAATCAATTTAGAATGTAACCAATTTCATGCCAATAACCGCAACACCCTGGAAACTTAGATCAGTTTGCTAGTGAATAGATTAATAATACAGACAACATTCACAATGTAAAGTAAAAACAAAAGATGGTACAACATAATAAATAAATAGGGGTTATTTGATTTAGGAACAAAGGAAGGCAAGCGAGGCTGCATTATTTTACAAGGAACCATTCTAAACAAATTAACTATAAGAGATTTTGGAAAAAAATCAATACCAAAACGCTAGAAAATTTAAAAACAAATTATTCATTTGGAAACACCCCTTTTGGAAGAAATATCAAATATATGTAATTCAGGAAAATATAAATTATTATTGAAAAATATGCAAATAAAATTTCATTAATACTTTAGCGTTAGAAACCTTCAAATTTATATCTTATTTTGTTAGGTATTATAGTAAATCATATAAAATCGTATAAAATAAGATACATATTTTAGAGGTCAGTTCAAATTTCATCCTAGTTTATTGTTCAATACTTAAATTGATTTTGTAAGAAAAATTAATTTTAAAAAATAATGGTCAAAATGAACTACATAAAATGAAGATGAAAATAAAAATAATAAAAATGTGCGTAACTTTTCTACTGTTTTTATTCAAACCTTTGAGCACTTTCATAAAACATCTAGAGACTAAGTGTGCTAAATAAATTAATGATCTTAACAAAAACAGTAAAAAAAATACCAAGAATTTTCATTTTTGTTTAAACATATTAAAAACAATTTGCAATAATTTTGAAATTCCATCAGTGTCGACCAAAAATATACATTTAACACTACTTGAGAAATTCCCATAAGTACCTATCTAAGGACTCGATTCGACATCTTTGGCTATGAGACAGTCTGGATAGAATTTCCTACTACTATGCATTTTGTCATGCACAGTAAAATTTTTGTACCATTTCAATTATGCTCCATTCAAATATATTCAATGAAAAACGGAGCTAACATTTTAGATAAATGAAGTGTAGCATTTTTATATATTATTCATGCTAAATAAATAAATATTTAGCTTTCAGTCTTACTACAATTCAAATCCCAGTATGTTGGATTAAATACCCTCGCGGCTAACCAATCAAACATCAGTCCCAGTATACTTGATGTGTAAATACTTTATTTTAATCCACATAAAATTTCTGAAAAGTTTTGTAATTTGCGGAATAAATTATAATTAAATATATTATTTTTATAATATATAGTATAATTTAATCACTCGAATGTTTACTTCAAGATAAATTTATTTTGTTTTGTATTATTTTTATATATGGATGCATGTTTTCTTTCATTTCCGTTTTTGTAAATTTCATTTAGCTATGAAAAAATCCTACAGCTAATACTTTATTAAACCTGTGTCCACATCAATGTAAAAATAGATGCGAATATGAAATAACAGATATCTGAAGCGAGATGAAGTAAACAGGCGAGTGGTTAAATGTATTCAATATCTAGTTGTATCTGAACATAGAAAGCTGAAGACAAACGAAGTATTGTACTTTACCTCTCGGACGGCATTTTGGGCTGCATCGCGTGTAGTAAATGTTACAAATGCATAACCTCGGTTGGTTCCTGTCATGGGATCCATCATGAGGCGGAGATCCCAGATCTTTCCGCAGTTCTCAAACAGAGGAATCAGTTCATCCTCATACATGTCCTTAGGGATCTTCCCGCAGAATATCTCGCACCCGGCTCCCGGAGTAGAGCCCTCCCAACCGGGTGGGGGACCTCCGTACTTGCGTTGACCTGACGATTAACACGGAGCTTTTAGAATAACGCTTTTTACAATATGTATTATTTATTTATCTTGTGTGTTAAATGTGAGTTTATATTTGAGTAAATTTTCAAACCGTCTCAAATCAAAATTTATACATTTCAAAGTAACAATGCCATTGTAATCACAACTATAAGCTGCATAACTAGCGAGAAATTTTGTTCAGTGACTATATTATTCTTCAAAATGCCCTGAAAAATCCTTATTTCAATGAGCATTTTGAAGATGGCAAATTACCAAAATGTATTTAATTGATCTGATTGCACGACTCTGAATTGAATTGAATGATTTGGATAATACTATCCATATATACTACCAGAATTCAACTTATATTTTTTTCCTGAGAAAAATATGATGACAAGATCCAGCATCCCTGCTAGAAATAATGATGGACACAAGAATAGATAATAATTATATTTCTCAAGGTGCAAGTAGCGCAAAAATTGTTTTTGAACTCATTATATTTTAGGGGTGTACGAGAAAGATGACATAACTAACCTGTAGTGACATCGAGCGTGTATCCGGTGCGTTGAAGAATTTGCTTTATCTTATCATCATCGGGTCCTTTGGCCGGAATTACGGGAGCCACTCCTGGGCCACCTTGCTGCACAGCCCGAGTCTTTTGTCTTCAATCAAATGCAACTTTATTTGGCAACAATATTTTAAGAACGTTGAAATAATAGGGTGTTAAGTAAAAAATTATGATGGTAACTGTATTTTTTTTCTGTGCGACACCGAATGAATTTTCCACAAAGGTTTCAAACATCCATATTTAGAATTACCTAAAAACGAGACATTTCGCACCCTATGGTACGAACGACACGTATTACACCGCGCCATATTTGTACGCAATGTTTATTAGAAGCGTTTGGCGAGCATGTGTAATGTTAAAATGACATGATGATAACAGGAGTTGTCTTGTATGCGCTATTATTATTATTATTATATTCAGCACTATAAAGTGCTGAAAATTATAAATGAAAAGTAGTTTTTTTTTTTGATATAATTTTTTGCATAGGGATAGCCGGAGAGGTGGGAAGTGAAATGGGACACATATTTTTTATCCTGAATTAAAAAAAGTACAACAAAAAGAATATTAGTACATTATTTGAAAATGAGTAGGTGGATAGGTGGTATGGCAGAAAGAATCGATTTGAAATTAATTCTTAAAGTTTCTATAATTTACTTGCTTTACCTATGGTTAGTTTAGTTTGTTTTTCGTTGATGTTTTGTAGTAGAATTTTGGATTTGTGAACAGAATAATGAAGCTTTATCGCCACAGACAAACACAAAAAATCATTATATTTTTTTCATAGTCATAGAAAATAAGGTAGACTGGCAATCGATCCAAGCTCGAAAAAAACATATTATTCCATAGGGAAAATTATTATTGGTAAATGACAAAACTGATAAATTAGTTAACTAATTTCTCCCTTATACAATACGAGCTAAGCCTTGGGTAAAGACAAGTATTCAATATACTGTTATATAATGACTTCGCCAAGGCCTTTGATACTGTCGACCATGATGTCTTATTAAATAAGCTGTATGAGATCGGTTTCTCGGATGGTATGTTAAAATTAATGGCGAGCTACCTCCAAAACAGAAACCAATACGTCTCCTACGGTCTATTCGCGTCAGAGTGTTTCCATACTTTCTCGGGTGTCCCGCAAGGCTCTAACCTGGGTCCATTGTTGTTCTCAATTTTCATTAATAATATTAAAAATGTAATTTTGAACTCGCGTTTTCTGTTGTTTGTGGATGACTTAAAATTGTTCTTAAAGGTGACAACTTCTGACGAATTTCGTCTTCTCCAAGCGGATATATCTAATATATCTGAATGGGGAAGGCGAAACAAACTTGGGTTTAATGTTTCCAAGTGTTCGGTCAAGTCCTTCACTAGGGCCCAAAAAACTCTTTTTTTTCGCTACAAAATGAATGACCAGAATCTGATACGAACATCGAATGTTAAGGATCTGGGCGTTAGATTTGTAAGCACTCTGACATTTCATGAACACATAGAGACAATCAGTGGTGATGCATTGAAGATGTTAGGATTTGTTCTGCGTACTGCCAGGGTTTTCGAAAATACCCGCGTACTGAGAACTCTTTACAACTCCTTGGTGCGAAGTAGACTCGAGAGTGGCTCGATGATTTGGGGGCCACATGAACTGAAGTACTCTCTTATGATAGAGAAAATCCAAAAGAAGTTTCTGAGATATCTCTACATGAGAGAGTGCGGGTATTATCCTTGGCTCTACCCGACCGAGTTTCTCCAGGGTATGCTTGGCTACAACAGTTTAGAGACTAGAAGAAATGTGTATTTGACTACACATTTTTATCGATTGTTGCGCGGTATGATCGATAATTCTGAAATTATGATGAGCATTGGTTTGTATGTTCCTGATAATTACCTAAGACAGCGTCAGCATAGATTGTTTCAGGACCAACCTGCCTATGGTTATGCCTGTTGGAAGGGCTACCGCTATGCTGAACAACATCGCTCTGGATATTGATCTGTTCCATGTATCCGAAGGGGTTTTCCGGAGCAGGATTCTTCGACTACTTTGACATAAGTCTCTTTCATGTATTTTTTTTTCTTTTTTATAATATGTACGTATTGAATATATTTTTGTAATGTATATGTTATATTTAAAATAAATAAATTGAATTGAAAAAATTTAATTGAATTGAAATACTTAAATGTTATTCCTAATTTGTGAAAATACTCTATTATAGATAAGTGCGGGATTTAACCTTCATCAAGATTGAAAGAGTTGGAAAAGCTTTTTAAGAAAGGAATAATATATTACTCTAGGCATTTACAAAGCTAATGGCCTGTTGTAAGAAGATGAAAGAATTTAAAAAATAGGGATGGACGTATTGCAATAGAGATGGAGAACATTTTAGATAAGGAAATGTGGAAGACTAGGCATTTGCAGGGCTTATGCCTTGTCTTAGATTTCCGTATTATCCATCACTGGGGGTGAAATCCAGTCATTGTCTACAAAAATTTAGACAAACTAAAAATATTGTTAAATACGAAGAATTTAAACACAGATATAAGAATGCTATAGATTATGTAAAATTATTAATTTAACCAATGACGTGATATTATAAGCCTAAATGCCTCGACTCTTATAATTTAAAAATTATCATTTTCATTCCTGCTAAGGCATCTGTTACTGTTTATCTTTTTATTTACGTATTTTTTGGCATGGAAAAATGTCAATAGGAATCAAACCCCGAAACCCTCATGTGCGTGGCAAGTGCATAGACCACTTCACCACGGATGATCTATAAAATTGAGAAAAAACTTTTTATCACACTTCTAGAACTTTGAGATTTGAAAAGAATAAATATTTGCAAAATTTTAAAACATAAACTAAAAGTTGTCTTACATACATTTTTATTCAACGAAATATTTGCATTCTTATAATTTATCCAAATATTTCAATTTCAAGGCCCACTTTCAACGAGTTGTAAATCACTCGGTATTAGAAAATTGGAATCACGTTAGGGTGGAGCGGGGTTTGAATCTCGGACCCCTGATTTGTGAGTCCGCGACATGAGCCACGGGACCACAACCCGATTTATTTTATTTGTTCACATTATTTACTGAAACATTTCTAACATCATCGATAATACAGATAAGACTTCATGGAATATTATTGCTAATCACTAAACCTATAAGTTTTAGTCAATATACTAATATAATGATACGTGTTTAAGGAAATCTTTTATAATTTTCAAAAGTTATGAAAAACAGAATGAGCGTACTGTGTAAAAAAGGGCCAATGTAATTATAAAAAATTCAGTTATCAGCTTACCTATAAGTCTTCATGACGCCACAGAGATAGGCACTTTTATTGGAAACGTGTTCCAGGTTAGATTCCAGGAATTGGCCAAGAACATTTAAAGCCCCTTCTACTGGGAACTCTATCAATGCATCCAGAGCTCTCTCATCTAACTCAATGTGAGCTAACTTACCAGTCTTATAAATGTCATCCAACTTTATGGCAACCTAAAAAAAGGGCGATATAGCTATCATTGGATTCCAGTTGGATTCTACATTGATACAAATCTGGTTGGTTTTTTACTTCAATGTGAAACATTCCTATTTTTTATCTCTTTATTTATGAGTACACAATTTAAGTATTAAAAATGATAAAAATAATTTGGCAGTTAAAACTGCCATGTACATACCTTAGTGTCTAAACCATACTCTAATAGTTTGTTAAAGTCTGGAGTGCGGATATCACAGTCTTGTCCGGTTACTTCTAAGGACACTTCTCCATTACCCTCCGCCATAGCAACTGAAAAAGAACTCGAATTATTATCATGTTACACTAAAGGTGTTAACACTTTTTTTTAGTTTGGCCAGTTACTCACCCATCGGATTGGAAACAAATTTGAATTTGAGGGTTCAACAAAAAAATATGGTGAAATATTATGAAAATATAACACGAAAGAAGTCGAGAAAAAATATTGAATTACGTTTTTAGATTTTCACGAACGTATCAATTTCGACGAAAAAAACTAGTGAGAAAAAACAATATGTGCCGAACCAAAATCGCAATGTTCAAACATGGAATGCAACAAAGAACAAATTATTTTAAAGATTTTAAATCCACACAAAGTAGGAATATTTGTAGGTACTTAAAATACATTATCTGCCTTTATAGGATTGTAACTAAAGGAGCCTAACAATAGACACTGAACGTAGGTATAAGATTAAAGAAGCTATTTTCGCGGTCATTGACCGGAACTGCAAACGAGTAAACAACGACTGTCTGCCCGCCAAGAGTAGATAATTTTGCAAAAATACACCCTTTTTAAAACTCGAATAAAAGAAATCAGAAGATTCCGCTTAGTTTCAAATAAAAATATCTTATTAGCATAAAATTCGCGAAAGAAATTGCACGACGTTCAAAAACTGCATGCACTTAATGCAACTTCGATCGACACCAACCGGCCGGCGGATGCACCGAAACTTTATTCAAACATTTGACGTAAAATAACTCTTTGAAAGCTACACAAACATTTTCCATAACGTAAAAATACACAACACATAAAAAACACTGCAACTTTAATGAATAATCAAAACATATAATGAGATATTCACCTAAAAACCTATCTCTATCTATGTCAACCGTGCACACAAATGGCGGCACCGGACAACGTCAACGTGATCGGCGCTACGGGGTTCTCAAAATGACGCTCAAGGTGCCTTGCGATTTCAGTGCATTCTTTCCAAACTTTGTTTAATACTTTGGCACAACGAGGTATTTTTAGATTTTATTTGTCTCTAGCACTTTTGAAACTCCGCACAACTTTTCAAAATTAAATTATACTAATGTCCGAGAAGTTTCGCGTAAATCTTTGATTCGCAAAGCATATTTTTGCAAATTCGCACAAACTACATACCGTTAATATTCGCGAACCATTCTGATAATTGTCCGATTAGAAACTAATAAGTGCACTATTTATTCATGTCGTATTATTTTTTTACGGTAAAATGTCTAAACGGTTTGTTTTTACGGAATTTAATCGCGACTGATCGCAGAAAACTTTCTCTCCTATTGAAATGAACACACGATTGAATTTAAAAGCGCGGCAGAATTTCGACGACTATCGGCCTCCACCTATATGCAAATTTATCTCGGGTACCTGCTGGCATGTTTGTTTCATTGTCCGCTTGCAAAACGCAGCAGTTAAACGAGGGGGGACGTGAGATATTCATGTTTTAGGGTGGAGTCTCTTTGCAAACGCTTTTGTTGCATGAAGTGCAATGTCTGCAGCTAGATCTTGTAGACTTCGTCGGGTCAATTATTATTCATTTACATAATATATGTATCTTGTCTTTTAAAGCAATATTGGCGATTCATAAAAATATTCATTATTGTGAATACCAACTTGTAAATTAAAGCTTAATATATTTTTTAAACTTCTGAGATTGAAAGTACCATAGCACTCACATAACAGGTTACATTGATTTGAAAAAACTTTGCATTTTAAGTATAAGAAGGTCATTTACAATGACATTCAAATTTACCTGGTTTGGAAGACGAATCACAATAATTTTGCGATAGGTATCAAACGCTAATAATTAATAGTATTACATGCGTACTTAGGTAGGTATATTAGTTTTATGAAACATTTTTTTTATGTAATTAACTGTTTCAAATTACTGGTTATTATATTACGCACTATGGCACTTTTAGCGTACAGATTTTATCCGGAAAACTTTAATTATAATTTACAATATTCAACTTTAAATTTATTTTTCAAATTATATATTTTATTACGTGGTTTTGGTTTAAAAAATAACGTATTATTCAAAATAATTATTTATTTACCGTGATCTTAAAAACGTTAGACATGATAAAAAATATTTTAAATTTGTCGGGTGATAATGTTAAACGCTACATTGCTAAACTCTTTAGACACTATTCGTCTCATCTTTAGGGTGGATTTTTTTGTTTGTTCACACGGAATCCGGTTAGAACCCCCCTTTTTAAAAGCTTATAATGACTGCATTATCTCTGCAATTCATTCAAAGAAAATAATGGTGGTTTGAAGAATCATACTTATTAAGAATTGTACAAAAATATTCTAGACATCCAGTAAAAAAAATATGTACCAATGCCTAACCGGCGTAGTAACATTATATTTGAAGGAAAATGTGTTTTCTTTGATAAGAGTGTATTTTTAAGAGCTCAACTCGCATTCCGCTCACACACCTACTTGCATATTATATTGTACATACATAGTTAAAAATAAAGTAATGTTCGTTTGGTCTGTACGTATGCCGGAATTATCCCAGGCGAGCTCTATCAACATAAATTCATTCTTAGCACACGTGCACATACATATACAAATGATGGAATATACAATGTAAAAAAATGCTATCGTGTTATGCGTCAGCAGAATCTTTCGAAAACGCACAACTAATTCAGCGTGGGATACCCACCCAACGTCAAAAAATCAAGAAATGTACTTAGCGGAACATTACTCACTAAACGAAACATTAATTTATTCGCGCTCCTACATAAAATAAATCCTGTGATGGCATGAAAAAACGAGATCCATATGGCGAATTCCGCACGGTTACTGTAACATAACCTCTAATTCGCAATTTATTAGCGCGCATTGTTCACGCAAGCTAAAAGCAGTGCTACGCCATCGTGCCACGCCAGTGCAATTTTTATTTCTCTCTAAATGCACCAAGTGCAATCATGTGCACCTGATTACACAAACGTAAAAGTTTCAAAACTTTTATCTCAATTAAGGTGGTAGCATTGTCACAATTTATAATGATACCAGTAAAAATAAAAGGTAAAACCAGTAAGGATTTTTAGGAGTAAATATGATTTGATTGGGCGTAGGCAGTCTGACTTGTTTTCAAAAGGTTGAGTTAAATCATGAACCGTTTGACAATAAATGCTTTTATACTAGTGTATGTACTTATATTTTATAATAAATATTGTAGTATAGGTATTTTAATTATTTTTAAATAATTATTTTTTTAAGATTTCAGTAAACGTACCATTCATTCATTTCACCATTCATTCATTCATTGCGCAATCTGAATTTTACGTTAATAACAACGTATTTACAAACAAAATGTAAGCTTATAAATGACATTGATCTAACTTATGATTTATATTTTTAGCCATTCCACTCGCAAACAATATGTTTGCAGAAATTAGATTAAAAATAGTTTTTGGTAATACCTAAATCCCCCAGATGTAAGTATAAAAATATTCTTACACGAATATTCTAGTAAGATTCCATTGTCTTGTTTTCAATTAATTTATTTATGTTAGTTACAATGAGAACATTACAGAGTATTCAATTTATTCTCAAAACATTACAAAATACAAATATTAGATTTCTTAAATAGAAAAGAGAAAAAAAAATGTGAAATGGACATACATACTACAATTTGGAAATTGCATTCCTAAGAGAAATCCCGCTGTCATGAAATATATCGATATCCGAGGCGATATGATTGAATAATACGACTGCTTTACCTACCGGCATAACCGTTGGCAGGTTGGTTCTGTATCGTGGTAGGTAGAACAACCTATGTTGTTTTGCCTTTGTCAAAGATCATGGGGATCAAGATCAGGGACAAATAAACCGAATTCATTCAGAATATCCGAATTATGTATGCGACCACCAATGAGTTGAAAAAAGTGAACACCTAAATGAATATTCCTTCTACCCATGATTGGTAGCCCAGCATTCCTAGTAAGAAGTCAGTCGGGAAAAGCCACGGGTAAAATCCATACTCCCTGAGATACAGATAACGCAGAATTTTTTTCTGTACCCCCTCTATCAGGAATACGTGGTTTTATTTGGCGACCAAATGATGGAACTAAATTCCAAGCGACTTCTTACCAAGGACTTATACAATGTTTTCAGAACCTGAATATTTGAAAAAAGTCTTGAGATCCCTGGACGTTGGCGCTCGTTCGAGCTTTACTCCATCCAAAATATAACGGAAATAAACTGTTTTGGACGCTCTTATGTACGACATGACAAAACATTTAGAGACATTGAAGAACGATTTGTTTAATTTACTTTATTGTATAATATTTTGAATGTCGTACTGAAGTTTCAAACAGTCCAAAGGAGTTTGTATTTCACAGAAATTTTTCAAAAATTTGGATCTTTTTAAACATTGTGTTTTAAACATTGTGAACAACATTGATCCTAAATTAAACATGCATTCCGATGTTTTGTCCCTACCGCTTTTAAGCAGAATTTTGGTGCCACATGCACTTACCTACCATTTCCCAAGTCAATAAGGGATGAATGCGTATTCTCCCATGAATTTCCTATTTAAAGGTGGGATTTGACTGCATTTTTTTATTTTCCATTATGTGTTTTGGATAAGTGATAGTAAATATTTAAATTTATTATCTCGCAGTATCTTCGATCAAACATTTTATTACTTATTTGAGGACTAGATATACTGTTTAAAACCATAACTCTAACTAATCTAACATTTAAACGTATAATGCAAAAGCTAAGCCTGCTTTGAATAAAAAAAATAAGGAAAAATTACAATTTTGATGAGTATCTATTTTTTTAGAAAAAATAAATATTGCGTTCTTATGATTTATCTAAATATTTCATTTTGAGGGCCATTTTCAACGCGTTGTAAATAACCCACTATTAGAAAACGGGAATCAATTGGGGTAGAGTGGGATTCGAACCATGAACCTTTAAGCCGTGAGTCCAAGACGTCAGCCACGGGACCACAACCTGATTCTAAATGAATAAAATAAATAATGAAATACTCTATTAATACCTAAATATGAAATTTCGCATCCCTAATAATTTCTCAGCCCCCGTTGTCTATTTAAACCTTGTAGACTGACGTAATTTTTTACCTACTAACTGAACTAAAATCTAATATGATAAAGTTATGGCGCACAAAGTTACGATCTTGAGAATAATGATCGAATAAAATAAGTGCTAGAATAAAACAACGGTCTTGATCGTTTTCGTCTTTGGTTGAACGACTTTTTGTGAAGGGGATATTTTTTAACTTCAACGAATAACTTCTAAGATTTTTATAATTATAAATAAAATAAATCATTCTGTCTCCGGGCGGATGAAGAATACAGTTCTGTGTTTGAAATAGAACTGGAATTCTGAGCAAATGTTCTTGACTTGAAGGCTACTCTCAGGTAAATATCCTGAAAAAAGGGACTGGAGAAAAGTTTTTCCCATAGTGTAGTGGCTGGCACGTTTGCCTACCATGATTGAGGTTCTGGTAACGATTCCCGGTCTGGTATAATGAACGTAATTTTAATGCGTTTTAGAGCAAATTTAGTATTTACACACGCGCTATAACTCGTTAAAGTTGCGTTCATAATGCCAGCCCTGGGAGGTAGGCATGAAATATTTATTTATAAGGTGGTTTTCATTACAATATTAAACACTCCCTGGGACAAAACTGGGTTGGGTGGAAAAGATATAACGATTATCTACAGTCTTTATTGGAATCAAACTGCACACGTCCTTATAAATGACACTAAAATCGATAACATACATATTCTGAATGGTGTAAGGTTGCACACTTTCGGCGATGCTTTTTTAACTTATACTCCAAATTTGTATTTAGAAAGGCCTTGCAAGATGTTGACATAGGAATTGAAATAAATGATGAAGAAATAAACCATATAAGATAAGCTGATGATACTGCCATCATATCTGACACTGCTTATCCTTTATCCTTTATAGCAACATGTCGACAAGGTAAATAATGCAGGTAAGGAATTCAGACTCAAAATGAACGCTCTATAAACCAAAGCTTTGGTGGTCATCAAACGGGGAGGCATTAACATCCGTCTCACTAAGACGACGGTGGGATAGAACAGGTTACCAATTTGAAATATTTAGGATGTTGGCTAAATGACGAGTGGAATTAGGATTTAGAATTAACGACCAAAATTGAAATTACGAAATCAACCTTTTATAAAATGCAGAAACTCTCTTGCAACCGAGATCTGAGACCAAGCACAAGATGGATAGGAATAAAAGTTTATGTATTGCCAGTGTTGCTGTATAAAATGAAGGATTGGACCCTCAAAGTCTCAACGATTAAAAATATTGAGGCCTTCGAACTTTGGTTGTGCAGAAGAATGTTTCGAATCTCATGGACTGATCGTATTGTGTGAAGAGAAAGAGTTACTGACCACTTTAAAAAAAGAAAAGCCCCATACTTCTGTCATATATTCTACAATGAGAAGTATGTATATCTTCAACTAATTATGGAAGGAAAGATAGGGGAGCAGGCGAGATATGGGATGGGAAAGAGCATCATGGCTCAGAAAGTGATTAGGTATGCCGGATGCAGTGGCGCTGATTAGACTAGCCCAGGATCGTGATAAATTCAGAATGATAGTCGCCAACCTCTGGTAGGAGCTGCAAAAAATGAAGAAGCCTCTCCCTGGACCAGCACCTAAAATGTAAGATCGATCACCTTACCTTTGCGTAAAAAATGATCGATATACACTGCAATTAATATTCCAACCCAGTGCCCTGTACATCACACTGATGGGAAAAGGAAATGATGATGATGATTTCATTAATAAAATAATGGTAAGCGATGGAATATCCACTTGAGATGAATGTATACTTATAGATTTGTACTTGTATTTTTGTAGCTCGTCGATATGTGTGGATCTAGGAATATTTTTTCTTGTTATTCTTTTTATAAAATAAAACACATTTTTGATTTCTCGCGGTTTGCATAAAAACGTAAATTTTGGGTCTATTTTCCAATAATAGTAAATAACTGTGTTAGAAAATTTAAAAAGTTGAGGTAGAGTAAAGTTCAGACCTCGGACCTTTGATCCGTGAGTCTAATATCAAAACCAGGTTCATTTAACATCAATATTTAGATAAGGTGTTTTACAGATAAGGGTTGTGAAAAATTTCCGGTTTTACAGGACCACAATGACGCTTTTATAATATTTGCGGGTCAAGACTGTGGGTATTATTTTTCGTCCGCTCTCTTTTACGTTCTTTGCGAACCTTTTTACAACTAATGAATGAATTATTATCATGATTATAGCAATTTAATAACAATTTACTAAGCGCACAGTATTTATTATAAAAAGAAAAAAATGTATTTATTATTGGATGACATATAGCACCTAGCGCAATAAGCTATTAGTTTATTTAAATATTGAGGATTGATGTTTCATTATGAATTTCAATATAAATAAAACGTCTCGTAGGGGACCAATTTACTTATTATAAAAAGAGCCTATTTAAAAATCGCAGAGTATATATAATTTAATATACCCACTTGTTTACAATAAACATAAATAAAAAACTATCAATTACCATTTCTTCTTCTTCTTTGTTTATTGGCTCTTTTACCTTCTTGCTGGGGTATTCTAGCCAGCGTCGGGTTTGAACTATCGTTATGAGTTTATTTATATTTTTATATATTATACATGTTTGTACTATGTAAAAGTTAGTGTGTTAGTATTTAACATTTATAACAATATACACACACAATATATTTACAGCTAAACACCATTAATCAATAGACATACACATTCAGTTTTATGTTCAAGTAAATTGGTTTGGGACAGGAGGATTAAAATATGAATAGGGAGTGGAATGTTTATATCGAATAGATCGTATGGGAATTTTGGTAAACAATCGTTAATGGGGCATAAAAAAACACGAGGATGTTTCAAACTTGCTCTGAATCATTTTGGAAAAACCAAGGCTTTTCTATTAAATTTTGTTTCAGTTGGAAAAAAAATTACCCTTTGCTTGGAAGGAAACTACCCACAGTATTCTTGTCATGTGCGAAGTTGCTTCTCCTTCATCATAACGAGGAGATCACCCAGATGTAGTACCCACTAATGTTAGAGACACCGCTTCTTTATTTACATTTAAGTCAAGATTAAATATTTAAATTGTTCTTTTATCCTTTTTCCTTCCCATCCCCTCTCCTCTCTTCATAATATAGTGTTATTTTTTTAAATATATATTTATTTTTGTTAATCTTTGCTTTGAATTTTTGTATAAAATTGTAAGATTCAATGTGTCCATGTATTTATAATTTTCTCAAACTGAACGGTTTAGGTAGGTAGGAAGAAATTGCCTTTAGCCAATATGCCCGCTCTTATATGTATATATATTGTATAACCACGCAACAATTGAAAGAGTTGATTTCATTAGGGATCTTGGCGTGATTTTTGATGACTAATAAATTTGAAAGTATCGCACCAATCAAATCACTTTATTGCTCCCTGGTTAGAAGTCGTTTAGAATATATTTCTCCAGTCTGGTCGCCCCATTATCGTGTACATTCTGATTCACTCGAGCGCGTCCAGAAGAAATTTCTAAAATATATTAATTTTAAACTTCATATTCCAGCTGCTTTATTTAATTATAATCAATTGTTGTCTTCAGCAAATCTTTTAAGACTTTCTGATAGAAGAATCCTAACTGACCTCATATCACTTTTTAAGGTGATCAATTCATTAATTGACTGTCCAGATTTGCTGGAGAACCAACTATCACATGCACTCGCCTATCCCTAGTCTCCATAGATATGGCAATCAGTATGAGGACAAGGCTGATATATTTGGTTCTGGACTTGATAGTTATAAAACGAGTCTGATTTATTTTTTCCTTTCGCAATATAATTCTTAAACTTTTCTTTATATTTAAAAATGTTTTTCCTTTTTTTGTTTTTTCATAATATTTATGTATTTATTTCGTTAATATTTTTGGTTGCTGATGTATATTTACCTACTTGTTACTATTGTTATAGTTATGCAATTTTAAATTTTTTTGTTTTGTTTTTTTAAATGTATTGTTTTTTTCATATTTATGTTTAATATATGTTAAAGGCAAAAAAAAGTGTCAAATAAATAAATAAAATGTAGTAAATTACTATAGGCGACCACCGAAATGGACCGCCTCTTTTGCTAATGTTTATTACCTATTTATAACCTATTTATTTTTTGTTTGTAAAATTAACTAATCGAAAAACAAATTGGTAATATTAAAAATAATAAAAAAACAATGGCAACATTCAATAGCGGGGTGTGTCGGGTTGAGGTGTGTCGCTTGTCATTTTGTCAGTTACATTATTTGTTTGTGATTCATGTTCGCCGTGTTTACTATTTTCTACTTACAACTTTACTGATTATACGTTTTGAACATATTATTACTTAGAAAACAAAGAAATTCAATCAAGAAAGTGAAATGTGTTAGAGATAGAGCGCCGTTGCGTTTAAATCCAGCGAAAAACAATCATCGCAATGGATAAACTACCGATAATATTAACTTGTTTGTGTTGGATGGGCGTTACTGCCCAATTCGAATGGCAGGCCAAAGACAGTTTTGACGAAGTTCAGTACAGAATGGATAGGGTTACAGCCGATAACTGTCCTATTATGCATCTAGGTGATCTTTATTTACCCGAGGATGCGGTGTCTCATTTGCCCGACATCAAAGATATTAATATAAATCCAGTGTTTCCCAATAGGACCGCCCTGCTTCATCTACACAATTTAGCTCTCAGTCGTTCTTTCTTCTGGAGTTACATTCTGCAGTCCAGATTTATTCGGCCCGCTATAAACGATACATACGATCCCGGAATGATGTATTATTTCCTGTCGACTGTGGCCGATGTATCGTCCAACCCTTATGTCAACGCCAGTGCGATCTATTTTTCTCCTAACATGTCGTATACATCGTCGTACAGAGGGTTCTTCAATAAAACGATGCCGAGATTTGCTCCTAGGACGTATCGTACGGATGATTTCAACGATCCTATCCATCTTCAGAAGATTTCAACGCTCAATACTTTTACGGTTAAAGACTTGGGTGGGATTCCTCCGGACACTCTATCGGAAGATTACACCACGGATTATTACAGGATTAACGAGTGGTTCAAGCAGTGGCTTCCTGATAATGTTGCGAGCAGACACGACACCAAGACGACGTACCAGGTGGAGATACGATACGCTAACAATACCAACGAGACTTACACGTTCCACGGACCGCCTGGCGCTGATGAGTTTCCGGGCCCTGTGAAATGGACTCGCCCGTACTTTGATTGTGGAAGGTCCAACAAGTGGCTCGTGAGTGCCGTGGTTCCCATAGCGGACATATATCCGAGACACACGCAATTCAGGCATATTGAATATCCTACGTGAGTTTCACACAATTACATTTCAATGTTTCCTGAAAATATCTATAATATATTACCAATTACAAGTCGACTTAAGCTACTTAATTGCAACAGAGAGGGAAAACATTTTTGAGAAAGAAATATGGGAGTCTAGGCATTTACAGGGCTTATGACCTGTCATTGGCTGGTTTAAGTGGCCACTTTACACACTGTGTAACATTCACCATTCTGCCTATGTTTGAACATCCACACTTCCTCAACTCTTCCATTTGTTGACTTTTGTGAAGTAAAAGAGCTGAATCCTTTATCAGAGCTGAAACCTTTACCCTTTTGTGAAGTAAAATAGCATAAACCAGCCAATGACAGGTCATGCAAATGCCTAGACTCCCATATTGAACAACTCCCTAGGGAGAATATCCAGTCAGTCTGCAAGCATTTGGACATACTCAAAACATTGTACTTAATTGTTTTTGATTAATTAAATAGACACATTACAGGCGCGTAATAAATGACATTTAAATTCGTGGGTAATCCTTTCCTTGCCTTCACTTCTACTGGAATTTTGTCGTGATCAGATGTGAAGCTATACATAATAATGCCGCTGCGTGTGATGTGAAAATAGTCTACGACTCTGAAAAACAGTGAAGATATATTGTTCCTTTCGTAAATACAATCCAATATATGGAACACGTTTGTTAAATACGAGGAAAAGCTGAAAGGTAATGCACCCATGCTTGTAGAATACAATAAAAAACAAATAGCAAGATCGGCCAAAAAGTACATAAAAGTACAATTCTCAAGCCTCAAAATCATATATTCATTTTTCAACATAGTCAACGTTAAGCCTAACACATTTCTCCCAATGACGCGGAAAAATTCTTCTAACTTTTATCGAATCCAGGACCTGATAGCTGCCGTCACCTCATCGTCTGAGGCTCTGTGAAACCTGAAGTTTGAACAGATTCCACACCCTCCTTACTCCCTTGATCGTGCGTCAAGGCGCAAATCGCAAGCGATATTTTTTCCTCTACCCTAGAGTCGAGAGTAATCATTACACCGTGGAGGGCATCACCAACAAGCTGTGAATTGAAGTTATTTATTGAGTAGATACACATGAGTTACATCCTTACAATTTTGTACACAAGGAATTTACAATAGCGAACACTGGCGAGGAGCTGGTGGACGGGCGACACGAAACGCCAAGATGAAATGTGAATGTTTTTGCGATGCACAACGTTTAATAACTTGTCCAAGCTGACGTTGCATCGGATTACGCGTTGCGGGCCAAAGTGGTGTTCGGCTCTGCCAACTTCACGGCTTGTTGGTGATGCCCTCCACAGTGGTAGAGGAAAAAAATAAAAATTGCAAGGTGCACGATCAAGGAAGTAAGGAGGGTGTGGAATCTGTTTATACTCAGTTGCGTGGACGAGCGTTGTCATGTTGCAAGATTTTATGGTGTCCTAATTGCTTAATAATGAAGCCGTCACATTCCTTAGATACTCCAATATGGTTAGCAATACACTTTTGAGTGATTTGCCGGTCATTTTAAATCAAATCGTCGACGAGTTTGCGATATTTATTGTCTGTGGCAGTGATCAGACGTTCGCTGTGTGTTTCATCAGCAATTATTGCCTTTCCAGACTCGCAACCACGAAATTTTACAACCCATTGATTTACAGTAGATCTGTCAATAGAATCGTCACTATAAACAACCTTTAAACGACGATGAATTTCAGTAGGATTAATTTTTTCAGCTGTTAAAAATTCGATAACAGCACACTGTTTAACTCGTGTTGACTTAGTACTAGAACATGTCTCCATACTTTTGCTTTTCAAAATACACTGGATGAACATAACACCTTCAAACCTGCGTATAGAGGGGAATGTTATTTCCACATGCCACCTGGTGCTTTTCTGAAGGCCATTTTGTTCGCGTTCTATAAGCGTGTGTGCATTAGTTTTCAGTAAACGCAATATTTTTTGCAATATCTGCCAAGGTGCAAAAATCCTCCTCTAGAATGTTCTCCATCCCATTGTAATATTTTAACAAATTAAAAGTATAATTTTTTTTCTGTAAAATTACATTTAAACTTAAATTTTTTCAATTTTTGATTATAGAGGGGTTTGAAATTAAACCACTTATGTAAATATTTTTTCAGATATACTGCCATCGCTGTCTTGGAACTAGATTTTGAACGAATAGATATAAATCAGTGTCCTGCAGGCCAGGGTAATAGTGGGCCAAATAGATTTGCCGACACGGCCCGATGTAAAAAAGAAACAACCGAAGTGAGTTCATTACCATTACTCGGTTATCTTTATTCCTGATTCGAAATTACCTTATGTTCATTATCATTTGTTATTATTTCTAGTGTGAGCCTCTACACGGTTGGGGATATAGAAGAGGCGGATACCAATGTCGATGTCAACCGGGATGGAGATTACCTAACGTAGTTAGAAGACCTTACCTTGGGGAGATAGTGGAAAGAGCAACCGATGAACAATATTACAATAATTTTGACTGCTTAAAAATTGGCTGTAAGTTTTGTTTTGGGATTGTTATTATTTCATGTCCGCTCCCTAGTTGGAGCATATGGTATCCACAAAGATCCTCCAAGCATCTCTGTCGGCTGCCAGCTCCTGTGCATCCTCTCAAGTCAAGTTCGCGTCCCGTAGTTCTGACACGAACTGCCGACGAACAGTCAGCAGTGGACGTCCAGGACGTCGAGAACCTGATGCCTTGTAAAGTAGGCAAGCGTGGTTAAGGCTCTCAGGAGGCATCCGCAGCACATGGCCAAGCCAACTGTATCACCTCCGCTTGATGACAGTTGCCACCGGAGTTTGCTACGTTTGTTCTCTTATTACTTCATTCCTCACAAAGTCAAACCACCGCACACCCAATATTCTTCTGAGACACCTATTTTTAAAACTCAAAATTTTGCTGCTTTGAGCCCTAGTGAGATGCCACGATTCGCATCCATAGAGGAGAACAGGTGTTATGCATGCGTTATATAGGCGGCATTTGGTTTTCACTGAGTAAATATCCGATCTTCAGACAGTCTTCATACTATTAAATGTGGGCGCCTGCTATTTCTAGCCGCACTCCCAGTTCTTTTTGAAAGCTGCCATTTTGCCCATATACTCCCAGGTGTTTGAAACTCTCGACCCTTTCGATGACTTGGTTTGACAGAGTCAGGGGATTTAGGGCATCAAGGCATGAAGTGTTACACAGTACATGGGTTTTTGCAATATTGATTTTTAAACCCATGCCTGAAGACCCCTGACTGAATCGTCAATTTTAACCGCATCATCGGCATATTCTAGGTCGCAGAGTTTTTGGTTGAAGGAGATGGATATTCCTCGATCTAGTGGAATTGACTTCCTTAAGATGAAGTCCATGAGGATTATAAAAAGGAATGGTGCAAGGACGCAAACTTGACGAACTCCGGTGGTGACCTGAAACCAATCTGTGACAACATCGTTGATTCTGATTCGACATTCGCTATTTGAGTGAAGGTCTTTGATAAGTTAGACTATTTTTTGGCACCCCATATGCTACTAGTGTTGGCCTGTGCGGACTATCAAACGCTTTTTCGTAATCTACGAAGCACATAGCCAAGGAACTATTAAGTTCCTTGTTCTCCTGTAGAATACAGCGTATGTTGTGGATATGATATGATATGGGATTGTTAGGATTGTTATTTTAACAACTTAATGTAGTGTTGCCCGGCTCTTCTATACCCTGTTTTCCATTTTCGAACATGGTTATCCACAACTAAAAGATAAAGGCTTCAATAATCCCTAATTCCCTAATAAGCACCTAATAGTTGGTACACCAACCACAGTGTATCTCGTAGTTAGATCATTTTTGTTACGGAGGTAAGAAGGGTTGTGCTCCCGTGGCTAGTGTCATGGACTCGAAGATCTGAGGTCCGAAAATTCGACCCCGCTCTACCACAATTTAATTCGTATTTTCTAATAGTGAGTTATTTACAACTCTTTGAAAATTTAATTATTTATTTAATGCACAAAATACACAATTTTATCATAGAGCACAATCATAATTTTTTTATGTCCCGACTTGTTATAAAATTCTGTCTTAAGTCAAGACTCTTCTATATATAAATCAAAAATACTTATTAACTTATTAAACAGTATACAAAATAATCAAAACAATATCCAAAATAATAATAGAAAAATATAAATAATACAAATTTATACATGTCGAAAAATGGAATGCTGAAAATATAAATAATAATACATGGAAATATGTTATTAATAATTTATAGTAATTTTATTTTTTTTAATGCTCCCCAAAATTGAAATATTCGGATAAATTGTAAGAAGGCAAATATATATATTTTTTTAAATAAGAAAATATGTGTTATAGTGTAAAAAACATTTTAAATAAGTATTTCATTTCGGGAATCGAACCTGCATGATAGGCAAACACCCTGACCACTAGGCCACAAAGCCGACAAATTGCCTTAAAATATAAATATATAGGTAAAAAAATAAGAACACAAATGAATGTGTATTTCTTTGTAAAATGTAATTTTGGGTGTATTTAAAAATTGTGGGATTGGGGGTACTTCCTAAGTTATCCATTGATTTTAAGCCTTTTTTACACTTACCTTATTTTTATGCATTGAAGTTTATATTTCTCCTACCGGTTTCTGTATTTTCTTTTGCTCTCTGTATTAGGGGTTCAAAAAATGCCAGTGCAATGGGAGAAAGCTCACCCATTTATCAAGATGTTATATATGGAGAGATTTTATGAATATCAAAATTATACAACTGGCCCTGCTTCTCTTCACGGGCACAAAATCAACATTGATCAAGTACTGAGATTTATTCATGGTGTGCAACCTCACAACTGCACCAAGTTAGTATACATATTTATTAGTAATTTAGTCTATAGCAAACCTCATAGTCATGTTTAGAACTATACAAATAAGCACTATATGCAAATACAAATAAGCACTATACAAATAAGCACTATATGCCTCCTTATATCAATGATGATAATTTATTAATTTTAAAAAAAAAGATAAACAGTAACTGGTGAATACTAAAATTTTTAAATAACTGTTTTTCGATTGAATTAACATTTCCCTGTAACAGTTGAATAGTGATAAATTATTGTATTTTCTAGATATCATCCTCAGGACCTGATACTACATGGAGATATTAGTTTTGGAGCTCGTGAACAATTTGAAAATGAAGCTAAGATGGCAGTTCGACTGTCTAATTTTATTAGTGCCTTCTTGCAGGTATTTTTTAAAGAAACATTTACTTGTGGTATATATTTAAGTGTTTTTTTTTTCGTTAATAGACTATCAAACTGAACCAAAATTTAAAAAAAATATATATATGTATAGTATTATCAGCGCTAAGATTTTTTAAAGTCTTGTAATTTTGAAATTACTCAGCGTGTGACTTCACAAGTTCTCTCCGGTGAGTTCTGCTATTTGGTGAATTGGCTTCCCGTAAACCAGAAATCTATCACAACACTCTATTATTGGTTGATTCGGAAGAACTGGTGACGTCGTTCAAACTAATTCGCTTTTATTATTCTATAATTTGGCCTTCGGATTGTTTGAGCGCTCTTTCATGGCAGATACTTAACACTAAACTACGAGGCAGACAATATTTTAAGCAAATCCAAATCGTAAAAATATATCACATTTACCTTTCTAAGGAGTTCATCAAGATTGATATTTATATTTTAACAGAGATGGAGAATCTTTTTGTTAAAAATATGTGAAAGTCCAGGTTATTATATTATACTAGCTGAACCCGGCCACGCTTCTCTGTGGCTTTGTCTGTTATTAATTATTAAGGGAGTAAATAAAAATAGTCAAGCAACTATATATTTACTGAGGAAACACATTGCTTAATTTGCTGTGACCATGTGGAAGAATATAAGGAAATGATATTTTCTATAAGAAATTTTAGTCAATCCACCGATTACTTTCCGAGACTTGCAGCCACAAACATACGGAACCTAAATTTTTATAAAAAATTGATTGTAGGGAAAATAAAGTTTTGTAACTTTAACAATGTTTGATTATGTCCAAATGCTTGCAGACTGGCTGGATTTCCTCCCTAGGGAGTTGTTCATATTTAAATTTACGTGATAAAGGTTTCAGCTCTTTTACTTCACAAAAGTCAACAGATGGAAGAGTTGAGGAAATGTGGATGTTCAAACATGGGCAGAATGGTGAATGTTACACAGTGTGTAAAGTGGCCACTAAAACCAGCCAATGACTGTAAATGCCTAGACTTCCATATTCCCTTCTCAAAAATGTTTTCCCTCTCTGTTGAAATAAATTTTGTAACTTTGGCTAAAATTGATAAAATAGCAGCACTGTGTAGAACTGTCATTCAGTACTTGTCAACTATGACAATTATGAGTCAATTTAAAACGCATAGAATGTTCTGTTTCTGTTGGCACATCCAAATAAAAAGTGCATAGAAACACTCTTCTGCCAAAATGAAATTTTCTGTAAAAAAATTGAATCAATCCATCGATTTCTTTCTGAGATTTGCGGCCACAAACACACGGGACCTAATTTTGTATATGTATAGATAGGACTTATGATCCTTATTGGCTGGTCATTTTACACATACAGATTGGAGACTGGTTTCGATGCTGCATTATTATTTGTTTTGTTTATATTTATTGTTACATTTTTTTTAAATGTCCCTTCACTAGGATGTCCCATGCCGAAGACACATTTTACACAATATTTATAGTTTAGCATTGAGTAATATAATTTTTCAGGTTCTACCTGCTTTCATATTGCCTGTCATTTTTTAAAATATTCCATACTGACTCATCTTACGTCATATTGTCTTCGATGTTGGCTCTCATTTTCATATATATTATCTTGTAGATATCTGATCCTAAAGAAGTTTATTCTGGCACACGAGTAGCCGACAAGCCTTTGTCGGAAGACCAGATGATGGGCGAGACATTGGCGCTGATGCTCGGGGACACCAAGATCTGGTCGGCTGGAACTTACTGGGATCGTAACAAGTTCACAAACCGTACTTTCTTCGCACCATTTGCGTACAAGACCCAGCTGAATACTAGAAAGTTCAAGTTAGAAGATGTTGCTAGATTGAACACTACTGGTTAGTTCTTATAATAGAGAGACATACTGAAGTCGTCAAAGAATTTTTTATTTCTCGTTTATATTTTATATTTGGAATTGATTTATATTTTATTTAAATTTGTCATTTGTTTATTTTATTTATTTATTGTCATATTATCTACATAAAATTATACATTTATACAAAGTTTCTTTGACTATCTAACTAGGGTTATTTAACCCGTTCTAAGCCAGTCAAAAAAATATTAAAAAAAAAAAAAATCAAGTTAGTAGGCATAGAGAAAAATTTAGTAAAATACATAGTAAAAAATGCAGTAAAAACATGTTTAAAAACCCAGTAAAATACGTAGTAAAAACAAACTACAAAGTAAGAAACATAGTAAAAGACAGTAATAAACATATTTAAAAACCCAGTAAAATATGTAGTAAAAACAAAATACATTGTAAGAAACATAGTAAAAGACATAAAAAAAAATGGTAATAAAAAAATGCATATATATAGTAAAAAAACATTTTTAAAAAAACTCACTGTAAAAACAGATTAAAAAGTCATTAATAAATTTAAATTTAAGTCTTGTATTTTTCTTCATAGAATACAAGACTTGACATAATATCTCTCTTATTTTTTTAAATAATGAAGTCGTATTTTGCTTTAAATGTTCCCTCACTGGGGTGTATAAATAAATAGATTATTAAACGGTAAATGTTATTTAAAAATATTTCGTCTTTTAAATATCTGTTACAGCACCTGTTAACTGAGGGATTCGTTTAACACATAGTTAAAGTGCCCAATTTACAAACCTCTTTGTAGTTTGGGATTATTTAAAAGACCCACATTTTACGTATCTCTTGTATTAAAAAATATGTTCACAGAATAGTAAAAATCAGCATTGATACTCAGAGCTAAATATGGTAGTGTTTCAGAATCACAGATCAAAGGTCTAATGTTTGAATCCCGTTCTAGCATTGTTATGCGTATTATATTGTATATTTATTTATTTCCTTATAAGTAGTTTATTATACATTTTTTGAGACATAAGTCCCAACACCATGGGACTAAAAGTCCTGTGTTATGCATATATATTATCAACGTAGTGTTCTACGCACCCGATGGTGCTTAGGGCACTACACTGGAACACCAGGTGCAGTGTGTTTCGATAATTTATTTCACAAAGCTAAGGTAATCAGTCTTACGCTTCAGTTACCAGTCCAGGAACAGTGAAATTTCGCCGTATAAAACCATCTCATAAACAAATATTTCATGCTAAACCTGCCAGCGGCGCTATTCTGAACCCCTCTCGCGGCTGTTGAAACCGCTTTTATTTTAACACGATAAAAGCTTTTTCTACGGCTGCGAGAGCATTTGAAATATCACCCCAGGCATCAAACCCAGAACTTGTAGAGGTCCCGGATTCTAGCGTGGTAGGCGAATACGCCAACCATTACATTACGAGGCTGATTTATCCCCACTCGAATTCCTTCTTCAGGATTTTTATCTGAGAGTAGCCTTTAAGTCCAAACCAGTCGTCCAGGGTTCCGGTTGTATTTCACACACAGAATTGTGTTCTGTGCGCACAGACATATTTGTACTCGCCCATACATTTATTTAATTATCAGAAAGTAAATAATGTCTACTATACGTATTGATGCAGGTAATTTATCTGTTAATATTTACAGAGGAAGTGTATACCAACAAGGAGTGGTTCCAGTTCTTGAAGCAAAGGTGGTCCACCAATTTTGACTCCCTGGAGAAGTTCTACATGAAGATCAAGATTCGTTACAACGAAACCGGAGGATACATGAAGAAGTACGAACACTATCCTAACTTCTATCATGCAGCCAACCTTGGGCACGGTTACTGGACATCTCCATACTTCGATTGCAAAGGAAAAGTTCCTAAATGGGTCATCACTTATGCTGTTCCCTTCTTCGGCTGGGATAATCTCAAAAAACTGGAATTCAAGTAAGTTATTCTCATTACTATCACTCAAAACCACGGTGGATTTATTTTACTTTTTTGTCTTTTACGAATTTAAAGATTTGATGAAAATCTCAGAGTAATAATGCGTCAACCTATAGAGAAGCCCTATCAATTTTTAAAAAAAATTTATTCATTCTAAAAAATATTTTAATGCGCCAATATGTCTTCTTGCTCATACTGATCATCGTGGTTTCGGATGTGACAGGGTTTAAAGTACACCCTGTATATTTTGGACCCCTGTATTTAGTAGCCTTATGTCTCATGTATAAAGCTAAGGTTCTCGGAAAAAATCGTTTTTGTTTGTCTTAGAAAGATGTGTTAATTCATATGTGAAGGAATCTACTGTTATTTACTGTATGTTCGATCACTGATTTTAGTTTATTACCTTTATGAGTCCAATCACCATTGTTGCAAAGTTCAAAAACAGTGGCCCGTGATAACTACTTTTAACTACAGTGTGGAATCTGTTAAGGATATTCCATCTTTCCTTCATTCTGCTTCAAGATTATGGCGTTGTAAACTGAAAAATGGGCACTGAAATAACAGATGTTCGATACTCTGCGAAGAAATATATCACAGAGAAAGAAAGAAAGAAATATATAATAATCTACCCATTTGCTTTCATCAATCCTTATTTTTTTTCAGGGGTGTGGTAGCGGTTACAATGGATTTATTACAGTTAGATATAAACCAATGCCCTGATGAGTACAGTGTTCCCAACGCTTTCAAAGGCACGCATAAATGTGACAAGAAAACATCTTACGTAAGTATCTATTCAAAATTCAGAAATTAACTAGTCAAACACAGCAAAAAGATACATTCAAATTGGTTTAATTAAGGGTATTAAAAAAATATTTACCATATATCACATTTTAGATTTCTAACGATGTACACTAATGAATTGCACATTCTTCCTTTCCATTTTCAGTGCGTTCCCATATTAGGTAGAGGTTTCGATACAGGGGGCTACAAGTGTGAATGTCTTCAAGGCTACGAGTATCCATTTGAAGACTTGATTACGTATTATGATGGCCAACTGGTGGAGGCTGAATTCTCCAATATAGTTCATGACAGAGAAACACGTATCGACATGTTTACCTGTCGCCTCGCAGGTGCTGCCGCTATGCAAGTCTCCATCACGGCCCTCATCACTATGATATTTGCCATCTTCAAATTCAGATAAACATTTTGTGCAATTATTGTTAAAAAGTATTTGATGTTCAAACTATTACCGTAGCAAAATTTTGTCGAAATATTATAATAACATTAATTTTACAACGTTAGTATAATATTTACTTAGACAAAACTCAAGACTCAGTTGTGGTTTTCATAGTTGAAAATTAACTAATGCCAGATAGTTAACTTTGTTTTCTCATATTTATTTCATTCGAGACTAGACAAGTCAAAACAGGAGGGAATCATGATAAGATTTCTGATTTTCCTATCAATGTTGCCACCAAAATTAAGTGTTAGAATTTTATTACATAAACTTGTTTTTCGTTTATGAAATAGACTATATAGTAGGGTAATTACTACAACTAGGTAACTCCAAAATCAACATTTTGGAGTTATCCTATCTTATATCGGTATCTTCCGCCATGAACACTACAAATAAGCAAGTTGTAATTCATTAAAATCATATTGTGACAATTTGAATGCATGACTTGTCTGTTTGAAGCATTCAAAGAGGAAGATTCAAAGATGTGTTTAAAAATCCTGCTTTTGAAATTACCTTGTAGTAATTACCTCACAATATTATATTAAAGGTAAAAAATACCATATTTGTAATAAATTTACCAAACTGAAATAACTGTTATAATCTCATAGCATTTGATTGTAAAATAAGCTGCCTCAGTCATAAAATAGTCTGTCCCGAAAAAATACCATTTTCAAGAAAGTATAAATACTCGGCATTTTGGTAAAATGTAGAAAGTATCTCAGAACTGACTGTTGTGATGAAGAATGTTTTATAAAGGATAGTTTTGTGATTGTATTACACGTTTTTTATACTTTTATATACATATTGTTTGATATAAAATATGAATAACATTAATGTTTGTTTTGCCAATTCCCATAAATTTTGAAGTTTTCTATGATTTTTTGTAATGATTTATACTTACATATTTTATTTTTATAGCTACATTTTATGTTTTTTCCGAAACATAAAATTTTAAAAAGAATTTCAAATGTACTCTTAAAATGTAAAAATAGTAATCTTATTATACAAATTGATTCTTAATTTTTATATTATGATGTTGACATTTCTTATAACACTATTTTTTTTGCTACGAATTGTTTGTTTTTGTAACAGTAGCTCTCGTGGGATAACAGATCATTTAGAGTTTATATTATGCTTAAAAAAACTATTATGAATTTTATTTATATATTATAGTCATGACATGGAAACAAGATCTGTACTTTATCCGTCCCTTAAAAATAAGTATTGAATTTATAGTTATACATTAATGAGTTAATATTTTTACTTCATACATATACATGTAATGCAAAGAAGTTGATATTATATTGTGCCTTTACTGACTGTTGAGATCTTCTTTTAGAAATTTTGTTCTATAAGAAGAATACTTTTGTAAATTTGTATTATGTAATTGTTTGTTCTGCAAAATATGCATATCGTATTATGGTAGTTTAAATAAATCTGTTAGTGCCTTAAATGTTGAAAGTCACTGGCCATGTTCAAATAATCACTATTTGTTTTAACAAAACAAAGGTACATATTTCTTACACTTTTTTTTTCGGTTTAACATTATGTAAAATACATTGATCAAAGATATATTTAAAATGGATTTTATTCAATATCATGCAATGTGTTGTATTTTTAATTTAAGAAATACGAATTGGAGTATCCATGTACATATACCACACATATATTATGATAATTTTATCCATTTTTTCATGAATTAATACCGTTTTTTTATCAAGTCTTCTCTGTTTTCAGAATTTGAATCAGGTCGATTAAGTTTGTAAAGTTGGCTGATATGAGGCTTAATGTTTGTCAATTGAAAGAAAAAAGTTTATAATCTTGGCTATTTTTTTTTTCCATTTTGTTCTAGTAGTTTTGTTAAAAAAAAATAAGTACAAGTATTTTTTTATCAAGCACCGATTTCCTTTCAATCCTTAGATCTAAATAAGCATGTAGTACAAAATATATTATTTAGATAGTTTGTAGCCAAACAATATATTTATTTCCCATGTCTGTGGATGCCAGACATCACATACTTCACACGAAAATTAAGTTGTTCATGGGACCATAAAAATTGTGCACTAATTTTACATACTATTTAAAAAATTGTATTTTCTGAAAACTTTATTTAAACATTGCATTTTTTTTTTACATAATCAACGCTTAAAATAAATTAATGAAATTTATAATATGAAATGATTTTAAAAATATGTAATTATGCCTCCTTACCCAAATATTTTCATTTTCGGGACATTTGAATTTGTCAGAAATAACTGTGCTTATAAATATGAATTTAGTTGCAATACGGAGAGGTTCGAACATCGGACCTTTGATCCATGAGTCCGTCACACTACCGCAGGAGTACAACCTAATTCTTCTGATTTTTCAATCATCAAAATGTACCACCAGTTACGTAAGGAATATTCCATTATGTAATTTTTTTTATGTCATTGTTTGCTCATATTTCCATTTTCCTGCTACCAAAACCTGGTATTTAAATTAATTTGGTAGAATGTTCCATTCTTACCATCAGTAAATTTATTATGAATAATTTTATTAGAATATTTTGACATGTTTTTATTGTGTACTGATTATTTTTGGCTGTTGCCCAATTATTACCGTCCATTCTTTTAATGTTAAGTTCTTAAGTATTCCATTTTGAAAAAGTTTTTTTAGGAAAATAAATATATTGTTTTCAAATCTGCTAGTGTTTTATTTATCTCTAAATCATTTAGAATATCATTATCTACAGTATATTCCCAAAGTAAGCAAGTTTTTCCTAGATCCTGCAAAATAGGGTCTTTTGAGGATTTAAATTTTCTTTTTTTCAAATATGTGAATAAATTATGATGGTAACTGGCTTGATTATTTTTTTCAGGCGACGTCGGATATTTTTTTTACAGTGGTTTTAAATATGCATATTTTTCAACAATGTTTGAGTATGTCCAAATGATTGCAGACTGACTGGATTTCCTCCCTAGGGAGTTATTCATATTTAAATTGACTTCAACAGAGAGGGAAAACGTCTTTGAGAAGGGAATATGGAAGTCTAGGTCATAAGCCCTGTAAATGCCTAGACTTCCATATTCCCTTTAAGATGTTTTCCCTTTTTGTTAAAAAAAATTTAAATATGCATATTTTTAATTACTTGAAAAGTAGTTGTTTCGCACCCTCTGGGATAAACTTTTGCCACGTATAATAATAATAATAATGTCTGGATTATTTATATAGCGCCATTTTTGTGAAAAATCACCTCAAGGGCGCTGTACAATAAATAAATATCCCAACACGTCTTGCAGCTATAGAGCGCATGGACGGTTGGGATTATAGTTCCTCGTCTCCAATTATGATATATTACCATTATGATATATATGAGCTAGATAACAGAACGTCTTGCAGCTACAGAGCGCATGGACAATAAGAAATCTAGCCCCTATTTACATTTTTTTTTATTTATTTTTATTTGACAATGAAGTTTAGAGTTTAAGTGATATTTTAAAAACGAAATAAAAAGCAGATTTATAATATTAGAATTTAGATAACAACAAGTCTTGCAGCTACTGAGCGCATAGACGGTTAAAATTCTAGACCCCATTTACTAAATTTAGATATTTGATAGTTGATAACATTTACATAACATGATAGCTAACATCACAAAAAGTCTTGCAGCTTCAAAACGCATCGACAAATAAAATTTCAACAACATAATGATTTTAAAAAGTTAATAATAAAAAATAATTTTAAGAATGCAATAATAATACATTGAGAAAAGAACTAGTAAGTATGGCAATTAAGTCAACATGTAACAGCACAAAAAGTAAAATATAAAAAAGTAAACAAAGATAGCATATTTGACTAAGTACATATTATGTACATCAGGTGCGTTCCGCCCGTACATACTGTGGATTGTATCACATCCCACTCTCGAGGGGGTGAAATCCAGTCTTGTCTACAACATTTGGACAAACTTAAATATTGTAATGAAACCAACTGGTCCAAGAAGAAGTTTAAAAATTGGAAAATTGTTTTCAGGCGTTGCCTAGTATGTGAAATAATTCAGTGAGATGAATCTCTTCACAACAATACAGGTTTCAACTCTTTACTTCACAAACATCAACAAATGGAAGAATTAAAGAAATATGGATGATCAAACATAGGCAAAATGGTGAATGTTACACAGTGTGTAAAGTGACCACTTAAACCAGTTAATGACAGGTCATAAGCCCTGTAAATGCCTAGACTTCCATACTCCCTTATTTAAGGTATTCTTCGTCCCTGTTGTAATTTGGTTATCTTAATGACTCCCGAGGGGGTGAAATCCAGTCTTTTATCTACAAAGATTTGGACAAACTCAAATATTGTAATTTATACATACCTTTAGTCAGGGTCTACATTCAATGCGCACGGAAGGAGTGCGGTAGTGTGTTGAGTTTGGATAAAAAACTTCACTAATATATCTTGAATATTGAGGTGCCAATTTTTATTGAATCTCAACTGGGCAATGTCAAAATGCATTACCGCATTCCATCCATGCGCCTTGAACTTAGACCTTTATGTATATACGTATTTCCTATATCAACGTAGGTACAAAATACCTACTTACCTCACCATAATAATAATAGTCACCACACGCGCCTGATGTATTTAAGGAACCACAGTGTACACGTATCTTACATGGTCAAGTTAGTGCAGGACATTGGTAAATAATCGAAACTAAGACCCAAAATGCCGAACACTCTTCTAGTGGAACGGAAGGCCCGTTTATAACTGTCAACAGGCAGGTTTCTTCCAAAGAGTTTTAAATGGTTTTCTCTCCACAAGATCAAATGCTGAGAAGTTCCTGATTGGCCCACTATAGAAAATCCCACCTGATCCCAACACTGAAAGAGAAAATACAAGCTTCTTAAAAGCGGGAAAAAATCCGCTTTAAGAAATATAAACCTTGTATATAATAAGCTAGGTAAATAATAAATGCAAGTCCCATTAAAAAAAAAACGATGTTAGAAAATTGATTAACAAATTATTCTTTTTAATTAGTGATTTTGAACAAATTTACTTTGTGTAAATTTTCTAACAAAATCAAATGTTAGTGCATCGTTTATTCATTATTATAACTTTATTTTTAATGTTGAAACATCCACTTTTTTTTTTCACATGCTGCAGGCACGGGCTTCCAACCAGTGGGGCGCGCCCCACTTGGAGGGCGTAGAGTAGCCCATAGGAGTCGGATTGCTCAAAAATAAACTGCATATTGAAAATTGGGCCATTTATCCTATTCTCGGCAAAGAAGCACTGCGTGTCCTTTTGCATTTTCAACTACCAAAAATAACGACAAAACAAAGAGGAAATACAAAATCAAAAAAATTAGGTGGGTGAAGCTGGGTCTACGTTCAAGGGCACAAAAGTAATACTGTAGTGTGTTGTGACGCTGTCCGGTGAGTTTAGGTAAAAATTACCTGGTCAATATTCACGCATATATTATATTCTTGAATACCGAGGTGCCAATTTTCATCGAAACTCAACTGGGTAGCTTCAAAACAAATGACCGTATTCCTTCTGTGCCCCTTGAACGTAGACCTAGACTATATGTAAGTTTAAATTGTGGAAAAAATGATAATGTCCACATGATTTTTAGGTAGTTGAGTCCTAAGATGATTAATATTGATTATGCTACTTTATTACAGAGGTCGCACTGGTTTAAGCATTGCTATTAGTAAAGATATTTACCTGTAATGGTCGCATTTATTCACTGACATTAGTACATCTACTGAACCATGGATGTTCAAAGAAACTTTTCAGTTTTGCGGGGTTATGGAGCCTGCGTTAGAGACCAAAACCCCATTTAAAAGGTTGATGGAATCGTTTATTCATTAGCATGTAAAAGGGCATAATTTAATGTGTAAACTTTAAGAATGGCATAATTTTCTACAGTAAAGATCTTCGGCAATAGGTTTGCGTCTTGACTAATGTAATGCTACTATACTGTAGAGGTTTTTATGCACCGTTATTAAAATATCTATTGCACACTTTTCAGTTCTGCGATATTATGTCAGTTACGGGATGATTTAAATTGAAAACTCTTTAATTTAATTGATAAAACAGTTTTTTTCCTTGCATTGCAACCTTAATTAACTTTAGAAATCTCTAATAATATGATGTATCTTATATTAAAAAGAAAAGAATTCTGTCTACCTCAGAACAGGTATTTACAATACCTAGTGGGAATAAACAGTGCCTTATATGTTTGCTTAAATTTTAATTTAGCTTATTTGTGTATTTTCCCACGTTCTTCGTTGTTTTGCAAATATATCATAAAATTATTATGCTTTATTTATTAATATAATAAATGCCGATTTCGGCACTGAATTAAACCGTGTTATTATTGTGTTGAATTACTCAATTGCAGTCTTAATATTAGTACATCTACTGAATCATAGATGCTCCAGAGCATTTTCAGTTTGATTGTAATGGAGAGTAGGAATGAACCCCACGTTAATTAATGACTTTAACTCCATAAATCTTAATAATGATAAGTATTAGCCGCGAGCAATAATTATTTTTATCATGACAGCAAAGTACACCACCATTTTGACATGAAATAATTCCAAATTATAAACATATAAATCTTTTTTTACGCTCCATTAAAAAATATAAATAGTTAGATATCTAGGTATGTTTTATAGAAACTCCGATATTTAAGTTTCTAATCTAAAAGTGGTGCTGTCAGATATTATCTAAATATAAAATGCCTTCTTAAAGAATAGGTACAGATCCTATAATTTTGCGGGCTTTTAATTCTAAACATGTAAATTATATTACTTTGGAGGTTCTGAACAAATAATTAATGAACATTTCTGGCATTGAAACCACTTGCCCTATTTATAAAACATGCTGAATCATTGTACAAACCATTCTGGCCACACAAGGAATACGTATTAGGCAGTTCAAACGCTATGCGAATGGCACTTTTTTAGATATTTAAGACAGACATTAGAAAAATACCCTTAGGTACATAAAAAGGTACTTTAATTGTTTTTAAAAGGTATTTATTTAAAATACAAACCTACTTTCACCACATAATACCTATTTCTACCTATGCGACAATACAGTAGAGCTCCGTTTATCCGAACTCCAGTCGTCCGTATTGCTAATTATCCGGATCGTTATCACGAAAAAAACATCGACATAAGGACCTCGCTGCTCGCAAGCGAAATTCTTCCTCAAAGCTCTGACTTGATTTCTTTGCTGGACATGTTTGTAAGTTTTTTATGTGATTCCAATTCGCTGTATATTTCAAATCCAATAAAAAAGTTGTCTAGTAAATTTTGCGTTTTCTTTCCAAACATTGCTTTAATTTAGTAATTAATCCAACTAGCCGGATTTATGCATATCCGGATAACGTCTGGCACTCATTAATCCGTATAATTCGAGTTTACCGTGCTAATTCTGTATACATCCATAAAATATAAAAATAAATCAAGTGTTTAATTATATGATTTTATTTACGCCGCGATTGGTGAACAAAAATAGTGCCCTGTGCACCACATGGCACGGATAAAGGTAGGAAGAAAACGAAATACTTTGTGTAGTATTTAGAATAAGACATTTATTTAACAATTCCCAAAATAAATTTACGAATGAGGAAGTTCAGTGGTTATTTTAAATTCTTTATTTGTTAATAGACTGTTAAACTAAGTCAAAATTAAAAAAAAATATATATATATCGTATTATCGGCGCTATGATTTTTCAAAGTTTTGTATTTCTGAAATAACTCCGCGTGTAACGTCAGAGGTTCATTTCCGCTTATTCTCATTCAGTTCTTCCCATTGGTCCAGAAGCGACAAGCAGACCGGAAATCTTCCATAGCTCTCAGATCATAGGTTGATTCACATGAACCAGTGACGTCATTTAAAGTAGTGCGTTTTTATCAAAATATTTATTATTATTTTTTCTGTACATTTTCAAGAAACTTTGCCTTACAATTTAATGCTCTAATTTTTACCCCGCGTAAGAAAACATTTTTTGTATCCAATTTCCCGTAGGGCTGAAGTTCCTCATTGCGAAGGGGTCGGTATAATGTAACTTGGTGTGATTTGTTTTCTATTTTTTAACGGGTCTAAGAAAGCATAACAAAAACAATGGGCAAATGCTTTTTATTTTATTTTTACAATTATAAATTTATAAGGGTCTTGTTTTTTTAGTAAAATGTAGTATGCCACAAATTGATATTTTTGATTACCGCGAAAACCCTTCATTGGATTATACGCCACGATTCGCATTAATTTTTAACGTTTTTTCATTCTAGTACGTCCGATGCATTTTCCGATGTATTTCACCCGCATTTATTTACGTATATTAGTGGTTGTACAACTATTTTTTGAGTATTATGTCTGAAAGAAAAGGTTATAAATACTAGATACTACCCAGATGCACAACGAATATTTAATTCACAACGTCAAAATCCTTCGTAAAAACCACGCGACAATAATAACTGTCTATACAAATAGTAAAAAAAATGCCAAACACTGTAGACGAATATGAATTTTGACGTCACGAGTGTCACGGTCAATCATAGCACGTTTTCGTGAAGGAGTATTTTTTAGCAACTTCATTTTAAAAATTATGAATGAAAACATTTTTCCACAATATTCAACCAATTTATTTTTAAAATTATGAATGAAAACAGTTTTCTACAATATGCATATTGATTTTGAAAATACAATTAATTTTTTGTATCCATTTCACATATTTTTTTATCGGTATTCGTAGTATATAATTTTCTAATTGCGAAGAAATTAAGATTTTTAGAAAAGTAATTAAAAAAAACTCCATGTCAGTTCAAGTTAATTAGTATTCCAATCTATTGTTATGTCTATATTTATTTACAGTCCTGTTTCTTGAAAACCATAAGTATTTGAAAAAAAAAAGTTAAAGAGAACAGAAGTGAAAGTAGAATTAAAGTGTGTTCAATACACCAACATCAAATTAATGCTAGATAAGTTAAATATCCTGTATATTAAAAAAAATAATTTGTTCAATACTCTGACTCTCATTTACAAATTGAAAAACGGACTGCTTCCTGGGTACACGTTGGAAGGTAAATATAATAAGGATTTCCAAAAGTATGGAACGAGTAGTAGAGGCGATTGCAGGCTACCCAAAGTGAGACTGACCCAAACTCAAAACAGCTTTTAGAAAGGTTTTGAAAATGTTTAACGAGTTTCCAGAAAGTCTCAGCGAATCTAGAAGCGTCTCAATTTTTCGATCAAATGATTTGTTTACATTAGGGATAAATAATATATGTACAAATGATAAATGCGGGAGTCACAGGAAACAAGATTTTGTGATTATGTGATTTCCAATCTAAGATAATGATTATTTTGATAATAATAATACTTTCAATTTTAAAAATCATTTTTATGACGAAAGTGGACTTTGGTGTTTTATTCGCGTATAAAATAGCTTTTTGCGATAATTTCTGCATTTTTAACATCAAACCGGCAAAATGTGGGCTCCCGTGTTTTATCCTCTAAGACGTCCAAGGAACAGCTATATTATGTAGAATTAAAGATAAATAATTTGAGTTAGGTATATTTATTTTGATAATTGATATGTTGTTATACTGGTAAGTAAATTTATGTAGACTTATAAATTTACAAGCTGCATAAATGACACAAATGTTATTATTTTTATTATTTGTTTTTGGTGATTGGTAATTGCATAAATACTATAATTGTTAAGTAAGACGAGATATTTTTGTATATATATACGTATAAATATATATATATATACCTAATGGGACATTGATGATTGTTTTTTAAAACCTTTATTGGAATTTAGTTATCTTTCTCCCAATATCTAAGTCGTTAGTTTCATATCTAAGTATTTGGCCACGTATAAAAGCAATAATGTCGCACTTTCCTCATGAATTAAATATGTGATAAAACGATTTGGTCACGAATTTCTACCAATTTGACGAAACAATAATTTATGGGTATTCCTTTTGACAAATATGGCGTAATAACCCTATATTAAACAAATACAAATATCTGAGTACGTTTTAGGACGATGAAGCTATTTGGATTTGTGTAAATATCAAGGCATTTGCAAACAAAAATGAATTATAAAGGTCTACCGCAGTCTCAATTCCCAAAATAGCATTGTGTGCCGAGGGAAAAGACATTTAAATGTCAAATTATTACATAGGTACACGTAGGTAAAGAAAACATGTAATATAGTAGTTATCAACACAAGTCGTGGAAAACCGTAGTTTTATGAAAATTATATTTAGTTAAAAAATTTCTAAAACATATATTTATGTATTGTTTTCGCATACCCAAGTGGAATGAAGATTAACCAGAACATTGGCTACCCTCAAATAAAAATCCTAGAAAAGGAAATCGTGTGGAGATTAGACGTAATTCTAAATGGCGGTTGTCATAAAGTTAGTTATTGTCACAAGTATCTAACTAGTAAAATAATGTTAATTACTTTTAAAAAAGTCTATAAAGTGAAACGATGAATTTAATCGTTTATAAAAGAAAATCTCAATTTTATGTTAAATTTTAGTTAAAATTAAATGTGTGAGATTCTATCGGAATATTACCTCTACTAGAAAACGCCAGAAAATACGAGTAAATGTATTAAAATTTAGTAAACTTTACACAAAAATACGTGATCGAGTAATATTTTAAATAATTTAAGCAGGCTGAGTGTTGTAGAATTGCGACCTCTAAGGCGAATGTGTGGTTAAATGTCGAGATCCGTATATTATGTAAGGCTGAGACAAGCATTATCGAAATCAAGAAATGAGTGAAATGCGAATGTTGTTGGATGCAGCAAATGAGGAAGATCGAAAAAAAAGGACATGACGAAATCCAGCAAATACAAGATGGACATATCCGGAAATATTGGAGTGCGTGAGTGAGAAGATGTATGCTGTATGAATGTGGAGGAAGTGAGGTCTGTATGCAAATACAGAGTAAGCTCTTTTATTTCACAAAAGTCAACAGATGGAAGAGTTGAGGAAATGTGAATGTTCGAACAAAGGCAGAATGGTGAATGGCAGTGTGCAAAATGGCCGCCTTAACCAGCCACAGCCACGACAGGTAATAAGTGATTGTACGTCATGCACACTCGGCTGAGTGTACAGAGCAGTGTACAGTGTACAGCAAGAAACGATTTAGCTACACCAAAAACACGTACAGGAGTATTACAAAAATATTGTTTATACATATAACGGACCAAAACTTTGATATATAACCTGATTCCGTGTTTGGAAATTTGAAAAATAAACAGTATTGAAAAAAAGAATCGCGATTTGGTTGACGGACATTGCGTCATGATCGTAGAACAGCGACGCAAGTGCCTTTATTTAACTTGAGAGCGATTAAAAAAAAAATTGACACTTTATGTCACCACTTGACAATTACAAAAGTATATTACTTGATACTTAGGTTAGTTATGCAAATTTTATTTATTTTTAATCTAGAATATAAAGCCTTTATTCAAACTTTTTAAGATCAAATATAAAAGAAAGCCAATGTCGCATATTTCGCACATCTGTCGTTGTTCTACAATCTAGACGATTGGAAGTTAGGAAATAGAAAATTTGTCAATGGTAGTAATCTAAATATTTTACGATTCCATTGAATCATATATTTATTTTTTCTATTAACTTGTTTTTTCTTTTTTGTGCAATAACGTTTCTCTTTCTTTTGATATTATTTTTATTTTTGCGAAACACATTCGATAAACATACTTAAAATGTATTTTCCTGCAACAAATTGGTTCCTTAGAACAGACCGATCGCGATGGGAAGTTAACAGAGTTATCTTCGACTGTCTATTAAGAAAAATCGATATTTGTGTACGAAAATGAGTATATTTGCATGAACATTTAAAGTATCCTCACCGGTAACCTATAATTGAACACGTTTAAAAGAAAAAAATGTACCGTAAAATCATACAACATTAGACTTGAATGTAATTTGAGACGAAACTTCCGCGGCACATAATATTACATGTGGTATCATTGCCACTCTGGCAGCACTGACAGTTTCCTTCCAAAGTTTTTGCTTGTGAACGTATAATTGCAGTCAAGAGGAAATTTAGACAAATTTGTATGTATTGAAAAACTGACATTGCTTTTTAATTAAAATATATTTCTGAATTACATATTCCACAACTCTATTACTAGTAAAAAACGGCAGTGATTTAAATCGATTAACTAATAGTCATAAAGTGAGGCACTTTTCCGTAAACAATTCAACGCCATTTTTGACACTTTCGGCGTAGGTTGGTAAAGTGAAATTATAAATTCCCAGAAATGAAAGCATTTTTTTATTTTGGAAGGTAAATTGAGACTATGTCTCAAATTAGGTGCACGAGTCACAATTATCAAGTCTCAAATTGTCTCAAATCTCTACTGATAGTTATGTTTAATGATTACGAGAAAACTCAATTATTTTATATAGGTAGAACTACAGTAATGCATCTATTCTCCAGGAACTGGACATAGGAGAAAGACTGATATCCATGTGCGAGATAAGAATCCTGCAGTTCTTTGGGCATATTTCCAGGGGAGACTCTGATAGTTTGGAGAAAACTATTCTTCTGGGAAGTGTCGAAGGGACAAGGTCGCGTGGACGTCAACCGACAAGATGGAGCGGCACAGTCACTGAGTTATCAGAATCGTCACTGACGAATGTCTATAGAAGAGCACACGACCGTTCCAGATGGAGGGAGACTGTCCACAGACGAGCCGTGCCTGGAGTCAGGCGTAATCACCATCTTCAGACATAAGACACGGATTGAAGAGAGTTATTTTATTACAGGAAAGTACAGACTGTGGAGATAGTGTAATAATTTTAAAATTTGTTTATTGTTCTAGCATTATACATTCTCAAATTACACACGGTCTCAATTTTGAGCTTTGGATTTTTCTTAAGCGTACGCTTTTAAATTACATCATGCTTTTAAATCTGAAAATTTGTTTGATTTAATTTCTCTAATTGTGCATGACATATTTTACAATATCATTCGTGGAAACTGAATATTTTTAAATTTTTTATCGTCTCATAGTAAAATGCTACATTGGAAACTACGACTTTCTTATTGTGTCTCATGTTTGCAACATTTGCATGTAAATTGGGACAGCAAAAAAAAATAATTTAACGAAATTAATATGTTTACACATGTAGTATGCTTCTATAAACTGAAACATAGACTCGAATTTGTGTTAAAATTTTAAGGCGTAACATTAAATATATAAAAAGATATAGTCAGTTGAAGTTAAAAACTGTCTCAAGTTGTATGCTTTTACGGTATGCATATTCTGTTTTTCATACAGAAAACTTAATTTTAATTTGTAGATAAAATAAGATGCACGTTAACTTTCCATTGCAATCGGGGCCCTGGTATGCCAAACCCTTCCTATATTGGGCTTATTCCTAGTACAAGCAAATTTTGTCAGAGAGTTTTTTGTGCTAATTTGTCTAGTAAAGTAATAAAGCACCGTAAGTGCCTAGATTACCACATTCCCTTGTCCAAAATTTATCTTTTCATTTTAATTCTATGTTTATAGTCTGTCTCTGTTCGTAGGATTTTATAACATAACTAAGCGCAGTGGGATAACATTATTTTCCTTTTTTATTAAAATCTCAAGACAGAAGATATTCTCCTCGGGAGATTTATACGTCCAACTTTCAGTCCGTGTAACAATCGCGTTTGTCTCTTGCATCTCAATTAGCATTAATCATCTTTCGAGAATTATTTCCAGAGAGCCGCAGTCAGTCGCGAGGAACAATCCCCATGGATTAGAATGAATTTACTTAACCTTTCAATGCCCGATTTGTATAATTCTAACTAAAAAAATAAATTTTGTAAGTTTTTTTTATGCAAATACTGAGATTTTTTTTTCATTTTTAATTTCGTATTTTGGTTTATGTGGATAATTTGCTACATCGGGCATTAAAAGATAAAAAAACACAAGAATGTAAGGAAAACAAGAAATTACGATTTTTATGAACATGTTTTTATTCTCCGATTCCGCGTTTACATTCCTTAGCTAACAAATTTACTTGTGATATAGACATTTTTAATACGACAATTATCCATTTTAAAACGTTCTATGTACTGTTTGAAACTAATTATTAATGTCGTAATAAAACATTCTTTTTCATACAATTTTTCTCTGTTTTTGATGTGTATTATTATTTATTATTATCTTTTTCTGAAATTAATGTATCAAATATTTTTGTATCCCAGATATTATGTTATTATCTTATATATACTTACTGTAAACTAATTTTTATCATTTGTTTTTAACAATAATTTGTTAATACCATTTTTTTATTTGCTTTTTAATTCAATTACTTTTCTTATATCCATATATATATTTTTTCTTTTTTACTATGTAAAGTTTCACTTTTTATTTTGCATAGCAGTATGCTTTTTATTGTTTCTACATGTAGACAAAAAAGCGTTGTTTATCTTTTAAATTTTTACTTACTATGTTTGTACTTACCTGTATATTTTTTGTAAGTGCCCCTTGGGCGTATTGTAAAATTAAATTTATTAAATAAATAAATAAAAAATAATAAAAGTAGCAAAAACAATAATCAATTCAAATCTTTAAAAAAAAATAAAAAATCGCCATTTGAACTTGAGCTATTTAACACTTTTGACAGACTACATGCAACTTACTTTTTGTTTCAAATTTTATAGAATTTTTTTTACCCTTGTGGCGACTTTTCAAAATAAATTATAATGGCTAGTATGTATGTATATAATATAACAAACTTGTCACCGACTGATTTGATGATGACAGACATGTTTGAAATCACTTTTTACACCGATTATCGGTATGTAGCAGATCGTCTACATTGGGCATTGTAGGGTTAAGTTCATATACAAGCGTTCTATAGATATGGTTCTAATTCCAGGGAATAACGTCGCAAAAAAAAATACAAAATGCTATAAATTGTATTATTTATTGGATCAGCAATTACTTTGTTGAATAAAATAATTTAATTAATTTAATGAAATACTTGGTCATGAAACCACTTGAATTTATTTTGAAACACTACTAGGTACAGGTATGCATCTAAATTTATTGCATCAGATATGGAAAACATTTCTTCATGATCGTAGAACAACGACGCTGGTGATTTTCTTAAACTTTACATAAGAGCGGTTTTATGAAATTTTTTGTCACTTAATGACACAACTTGATAAGTACTTAATGATACTTGGGTTAGTTACAAAAATATATGTTTTTTAAAACCCGGAATATAAAGCCTTTATATAACCTAGTTCGACCCCATCTAGAATACGCTTCTCCTATTTGGTCTTCATTCTACAGGACTCATATTGACCATATCGAGTTTGTCCAACACCGTTTTCTAAGAAAAGTGGCATGGTTGCTCGGATTACAAAGGGGTAAGCATTCCTATTTTGAAATAGAGCAATCTCTTAATTTGTCTTCATTGGAGAGATGGACCTTATATGCGTTTTCAAAATACTTAATGCTTTAAGTGATGTCCCATCTCTGTTGCAATCAATTTCTTTTCATGTTCCCAACCGATTAAAACAATGTGGACTTGAGATTTTTATTTCAACTTTTAAATACACTTTTATGACGAAAGTAGTCTCCGGTGTTTTATTCGCGTATTTTAAATTTTTTTTAATATATTTTTTTAATATATTTTTTTTATTTTTCTTTTTTAAATTCTAAACAATTTTTTTAATTCCCGCTAAACTGCAAAAGCAGTTTTAAACAGCTTATTGCAATATTTTCTGCATAACATCAAAACGGGAAAAAATGGACTAAGGTACAGATATTATGGACCTGCCTATTTACCTTAATAAGCTTTACCTCCGGAAAGAATAATGCTATTCTCAATTAAAATAAACGCCGGTCGGCACCAAATCTGAAAATATGATTCGGCCTTTAACATCGTACATAAATATATAAATTATAGTATGTAAATTTAAAGTCAGAAGGTAGGCGGCAAGAATACAAGGTAGGAATGCTTCTGCCTAGAAATTACACAATGACATTTGAAATGTTTGAATGACAAGTGGAACCGCCCGCGCCTGCCCCTAGTGCCAGCTTCTCCTGTTTCTTTTATTTTGGATTGGTGTGAATGTAGTTACAATACAATCAACCTGGAAACTGAGCGCGCACTTACTGTCGCTGTCAAAGGTTGCTTTTCACTTCGCTAGGCGGATTTGATCGGAATGCGATTACTGACTGAAGAAAAATCATACGTTCTAGCTACCCGATCTAGAGGTTAGTGGATAGTATATACAGTCCATTCAAATCTTAAATAATCTTTGCTTATGTGTGCATAATATTTTTTTTCAAACAAATAGGGAAATACCACATACAACGAATACCGATAAAAACATATGAAATGGACATAGAATTAAGAATAGCCCAGAAGGAGCGTAGAGTCATATTTAAATACATCGGACTGTGTCCAATAATCCCCCCACAAAAAAAATAATCATAACACAAATGTAAGGTAAAAAAAGCAATCTGTTAATTTCTCTAAAATTTTATTGTGCACGTGATCACATTGATTGACACAACAGAGTAGATAAGTAAAGGGTCATTTAATAAGAGTAACTGAGAACTTAAAATGCAAAACAAATTTTATTTTACATAAAACTGATATTTTTATATAATGTTGAATAATATTTGATGTTTTAAAGATAATATCTTTCAAATGCCCCCCACGACGTTGTTCAATCCGAGGTCTAATCTTTATCAGTTCTTTCATTAGATGATAAAAGTAGGGTAAAAAAATTTACTACCCTGGCACACTAACGAAATTTCCATTTTGTTTCTTCGACAATCTGACAGATTGAAAAATAATTCAATTTTTAAGTAATGCATTTGTTACTTAAACAATCGTTTGCTAATTACACATGAAATGTGATACCATCCTAGCAGTGTTTTTACACTTTAAAAGGACACAACGCGGCATAGTTGAATTCAAATCAGGAGTTGCGTACTGAGCGACGTCTACAAAGAAACTAATGGGTCAAAACGTAAACCTACTCATTTATAAGTAGTTTAGTCGCCTTCCGTTTTATGTGCGTATGCGGTTTCAGGACTATTCTTAATTCTATGGACATGGATTTGGAACAATTAATTGTATTTTCTAAATCAATATGGATATTGTGGAGAAATGTTTTCATTCGTAAATGTAAAAAAGAAATTCAATAAAAATACGTTCGTAGAAAAACGCGACGTGTTTGGCGTTGGTTGTTGTGACCTCAAGATTCGTGATATTATTCTACAAAAATTTCAATGGCAAGGAACAAATAAATATGATTCGTGGCGTATTAGGGGCGTGGCCAATGGAATCACGATTTTTGCGGGAATTCAAAATTACATATTTTAAAAGTATTTTTAATGCCAGTAATAATTAGCAAAAATAGCAGGTACATGGACAAAGACATCATTGTATAATATATTATTATATATGACCAAATATCAGTATGGTCCGTAAAGGCAATTTGGCCAAACATCGTTTATTTGGTAGGTATTTATAGTAACATATCAGACTTTTCGGTGGGACACAAAGAGGAAGTTCAGTGCAACGGGAAATTCGATATAAAAAGTTTTCTTAGGCGCGGTAAAAATTTAATTGTATGACGAAGGTACGAATCGGTGTGAGTAGCAATGTGTCTATGTTGTGCAAGCTGCTTTCTCGAAATTTGTTATGTTCCATATATTACAGATATGTAAATACGTTTGATAATATAATATGTAGGTATACAGGGAACACATAAACAGGAGACATAGGTACATGTACAAGTACTTAAAATAGTGTGAAAAAATGTATAGAAATCAGAATTATAATTGCTGTAAATATAAATGTTGAGTCTAGTTATTAGACCGTTAACAAAGTTCAAAATATTATTTTTTATAAAATCAATGATAGAAGTACTAATTTTTGTTTTTCTTTTTTTTGCATTAGGGTGTCTATGGTTTTATAATTAACTTGGTACCCATGAATAATTTTATTTTGAATCTTCTGTACGTGCAACGTGCAACAATAATACAAATTCGCCGCACTTTGTCAGAGTTGATTTGCAAGTGATATAACAATGACATAATATTATGTTTATTCAACACAACACTAGATTAAAACCTAAGGGCTCCCTGATCGTTCCCCGAATTATAAATTACTTCGGAGAGCGAACATTAAATTGCGTTGTTCCAAGGTTGTTCAATGATCTCCCACAAACCGTCATTAACATGAAAGATTTTCAAATGAAAAAAAAGAACCAAAAAAATATCTTCTAATTACTTTATAGTGCCTGTTAATAAATTAATTTGTATGATATAAATGAAATAATGTAAAATAAACCTGTCGTAAAAAAAATGTGTCTCGCCGATAAGTCTTTAGACTTAGTGGGTAACAAATTGCAATATGTATTCTAAATTATTGAATAAATGCTGCTCTGCAGCACTGAAACTGAAAACTATTCTTGAGAACACTTTTAATTATGTAATTAAGTATAAAAATACTTCTAAAAGGTAAATGTAATGTACACATTTTGATACTGTGATTACTGTGTTTTGAGATAAAGTTAAGATGTAAAATTTGAAAATAATGGTCTAGGTGTACGGAAACAGTATTATGATAATGTTCTTAGAGATATTTGTTTATACAATATAAAAACTTCAACGAAGAACTTCAGCCCTACGGGAAATTGGATACAATAAATGTTTTCTTGCGCGCGGTAAAAATTGGGGCATTAAATTGTACGGTAGTTTCCTGAAAATGTACGAAAAAAATAATAAAAAACATTTTAACTAAAATGAACTACTTTGAATGACGTCACTGGTTCATATGAATCAATCTATGATATGAGAGTTATGGAAGACTTCCGATTTGCTTGTCGTGGATGGACTGATGAGAAGAACTAATCGAGAATCATGGAAAGAACCTCTGACGTCACACGCGGAGTTATTTCAGAAATACAAAACTTTAAAAAGTCGTAGCGCTTTTTTTTTCTGTTTTTACAATATTCATAAGAGGTAAAACAAAGTATACGAAAAATACAGAATAATTACACAGCAATGAAATATATGTTAACAGTAAAAATAGTAAACAAAAAATCCCACAAAGGCACGGCCTGTTCGTGGGTATACAATAAATGTTTATGATTTTTTGCTTCTATAATAAATAAACAGATATAATATGTTTGTGGAAAAAAAATCTTATGTACAAGATTATAAGGTTTAAGTGGCCACTTTACACACAGTCTAACATTCACCATTTTGCGTTTGTTTGGACATTCATATTTCTTCGATTCTTCCATCTGTTGATTTTAGTGAAGTTAAAGAGCTGAAACCATTATTGTTGTGAAGAGGTTTATCTGATCATATTATTTCAGATACTAGGCAACGCCTGAAAACAATTTTCCAATTTTTAAAACTTCTTCTTGGACCAGTTGGTTATTTTACAATATTTTGAGTTTGTCAAAACGTTTGTAGATAAAATACTGGATTACAAACGTATAGACAAATTAAAAATGTTAAAATGTTTAAATTGAATTTACGACAGACGTTGTCCTGCCCGAACGTTGGCTTGCCTGGTATTAGCTGGTTAAACAAACGTTTTTTCTAAAATAAGGACACACGTTATTATTTTGGACGTTTTTGAGCTATTTGTATATTCGAAATAAGGGTTAGTTTTTTGTTTTATCTCCTCATATGATTGGCTAAGAGGCCTCGTCGTGCTCCAATCAAAATCGTGCAAAAATCATTACTCTAGTGCCATAATCTATGAGAAGAAAATGCAAAAATACGTGTTAATGAAGAAAAGTCAGACCGCATTTTACCCTGACCATTCTAAAATTATGACACTCAACTCATGCTTAACGCGAATTAAGTCATTTTTTACCTGCCAGCCGGGTTTTGACGAGACCTTGACATTTAATTCAAAATAAAAATAAATAAAAAGAAAAATGACTAATTGTGTCGTGATAGCGTGCAAAAACAGTCTGAACAAAATGAAAAAGACTTATTGATAAGAAGTTACCTAGGTACTTGTTTATGATTGAATTCCAAAACTAAAAATTATTAATATTCAAATATTTAATTTAAGTAGGTACCTAGGTACTTATTTATCGTTAAATTCCAAAACATAAAATAATTCATTTTCAAATGAAGAATTATTTTTGAAAATGTCAAACTCTGCTTTACTTACCAACAGTAGTGCATTTTGTGTAAGAATCCATTTTTCAAAAATGCATAAAATGTCGGTTAAAATTATTTAAGCATTACTAAAAACCCATCAAAAATAAATTCATGTGTAAAAATTAAGAAATTGTAAAGAAATCAATAAATTTGGTCCCTATTAATTTAAAATAATTGTTGTTTGTAATCGTTGAAATACAAACCTTTTTTGATATACGAAAAAACAACATCCTCCGAATTTTTCAATATATGCATTTTCGTTGAATGCAACCCTGGGAAATCTATGAAAAACACATATATGCTTCTTACCTTTTTTCCACTCAATATATTAAGATGTTTTTATTTGTAAATCTTGAGGACGCGAATTAGAAAATTTTGCGGAAAACCGCACGTAAATCTGTTGAGCCATTTTTGAGTTTTTGCGAGACTGATAACAGCGATTCATTTTTATAAATATAGATACAATCATTTTGTAAAGCAAAGCGCCCTTGAGGTATTAAATTTCGAAAATGGCGCTCTATAAGTTATCTATAAGATCACAAAAATCCATAATTAGAATAATACTCAGAGTCATTTACTGAAGAAATATTCCATAAATCACACCTTATGACACCAAAACAATTATACGCTAAAACAATAGATTCAAAAACTACTCTTACTCAAATGAAAGACATAACCCCCACAATACATCACATACAAATAATATAATCACTAGATCCTCAACGGCGGCCTCCGTGGTGTAGTGGTCAAGACGCTTGACTCACGCACGGAAGGTTCCGGGTTCGATTCCCGGTGAGAACACAAAAATTAAAATGTGATTTTTCTCAAGCCTGGGTGCTCTGTGATGTAATTCACCACTGTAATTAGGCTTCCTGGCCTGTTGTGGTGCATAAAAAAAAAATGTAAAAAAAAAAAAAAATGTAAAATGTAAAAACACATAGACAACTTAAACAAATACAAACTAATACCACTTTCTTAAATAAATAAATAATAATAAGCGAAAAAGGTTCCTGAAGTTGTAGGTACTAGGGTTCAGTTTCATGTTTCAATTTTTGTTTTGTAGTTCTGTGAATATATTTAATGAATGACAATAAATTATACGCGTACTTATCTAAAAGTCACTTCTGTCTCAAGTTATTAAAGAAATATTACAGTTTATTGACATCTATAACTCAAGTTGATTAAAGTACCACACAAACGAAGATCACTGATATTTCCGAAGCCGCTAGAAGCTTGTCTGACGAGATGGACGATATAGATAAGGATTTTTAATGAATCGTAAGAGGTTTGTTTGTTATAGAAACACATCATCCGATTAGGCTACCGTAATACAGGAGCATGTCGCATTATGCATCTGGCGTTGGAGATACGTGATTTTAATGCTTTATAATACAGTATGCATGTTATAGGCTCTCTACACTAAGCTGTATTTGAATGGCTAAGGTGAAAATAATAATAATAATAATCATATTTTATTAACAAAAATAACAATTACTATGAATCGTAAGAGGTTTGTTTGTTAAAGAAACACATCATCCGATTAGGCTACCGTAATACAGGAGCATTCCATTTGTCGATGCGTTTTGAAGCTGCAAGACTTTTTGTGATGTTAGCTATCATATTATATTTTTTTTTTTTTCATTTTTTTTTATTTTGTTTATTTATTTTTTTCATTTTATTTTTTATTTTTGCACCACAACAGGTCAGGAGGCCCAATTACAGTGGTGAATTACATCACAGAACACCCAGGCTTGAGAAAAATCACATTATATTTTTTGTGTTCTCACCGGGAATCGAACCCGGAACCTTCCGTGCGTGAGTCAAGCGTCTTGACCGCTACACCACAGAAGCCGCCAAATGTAAATGTTATCAACTATCAAATATCTAAATTTAGTAAATGGGGTCTAGAATTTCAACCGTCCATGCGCTAGTAGCTGCAAGACTTGTTGCTATCGAAATTCTAATTTTATAAATTTGCTTTTTATTTCGTTTTTAAAATATCACTTAAACTCTAAACTTCATTGTCAAATATTTAAAAAAAAAATGTAAATAGGGGCTAGATTTCTTATTGTCCATGCGCTCTGTAGCTGCAAGACGTTCTGTTATCTAGCTCATATATATCTTAATTGTAATAAATCATAATTGGAGACGAGGAACTAGAATCCCAACCGTCCATGCGCTCTGTAGCTGCAAGACGTGTTGGGATATTTATTTATTACACAGCGCCCTTGATGTGATTTTCGCAAAAATGGCGCTATATAAATTATCTAAACATTATTATTATTGTTACAACTCATCTTGACCTCTGTTTCAACTTACTTCGGTGCTAGGAACGCAGGGAGTTGTTTCAGTTTTAGACGATTTTCTCATTGACCCTAATAATTGTTACCTATTTTTTATTAATATTACATAGTGTATAAAATTGTCTATGTCGAGGTGTCAAATTCATAAAGGTACGGCTATTTTTGACCGAGATATACTAGGTAATGAAAAAACTGTTTCAAACTTCCCCGGTCTCCCCTATTTCATAGTCCCTGGAATTGGAACCTAAAGCGTAAGACTGATCATCTTACATTCATGTAACAAAATGATTACGTTACACTGCGATTGATGTACCAACTCAGTGTTATATGCACCATTAGGTGCGGAAAGGAAATGGTGGGGATCGGTTTTGCGTATAGCTGTCACCTATTTGGTTGTGTAAAATTATAACTCGTTTACAAGCTTTAATATTATAATTGTGATTGCAGGTAAGTTGTTTTTTTTTGAATACTTTTGTTTGCTTTGGTTTTTCATTAATTTATGAGAATATTGAAAAAAAAAACAAATTTTTATATTGGAATTCCCTGATGGTATAAATTTGTAGCACCAAGACGTTCTGTTATCTAGCTCATATATATCATAATTGGAGACGAGGAACTAGAATCCCAACACGTCTTGCAGCTACAGAGCGCATGGAAGGTTATATAGGATATTTATTTATTGTACAGCGCCCTTGAGGTGATTTTCACAAAAATGGCGCTATATAAATTATCCAAACATTATTATTATTATTGTTATGTCGCATTATATTTTTTTAAATTTAAAAATAAAATGCTTTTTTTTTCAGAATACGGTTTTGAAATTTAACATACTTAAAAAAAAAAAAAAATACAATTTATATCATTTCGTCATTTGAATTTTAACAAAAAGGTTTCTTACTTTTTACTAAGCTCGTTATTGTACCATTTTTAATACAATTTACAAGTTTTAAACAATTATTTTTTTCATACTTACGCACCCACACACACGCACCCTCTCCCTCATTCATTCCCACACGCACATGTATCCTCTCCCTCATTCATTCACGCATACACACATTCACATACACATGAATACAAACGTCACACAAATACAATTACTAAACTTATTTTCTTATATATTATGTGTCATTATATTTACAGTGGATTTTTTTAATTGGCTTTAGCATTATTAAGATTTTTCTAATTAATATGTAATAGCTGTAAAAATCCCAAATAAAATAAAATAAAATAAAATTATGTATCTGGCGTTGGAGATATATGATTTTAATGCTTTAAAATACAGTATGCATGTTATAGGCCCTCTACACTAAGCTGTATTTGAATGGCTAAGGTGAAAATAATAATAAAAATAATCATCAATTAATCAGTTCATTAATAAAAATAACAATTAATTCTTCTACTACATACACACTTAGGTAATAGATTTTTCTGGATCATGTCTAGTCTGCCTAACTAGGCACAACCTGTTTTAAGGCAGACATTTTATGCAAAATATAATCAATATCATTACTGCCTACTTGTTAATTTACTAAACAGTTATACAATTTTAATTTATGGAATGTATTTTGAGTAAATTTTCCGATTTTTCTCGACCTAAACCCAGTATTCATTTTTTTACAAATTTATTAAATGATTGCTCCTTTTACATTAAAGCATTTGGTTTCAGTACCGCAGAGCAGCGGACTTTTTTTTGGAACACGATGATGAAGTTCAATGCAACGGGAAATTTAAATAAAAAATGCTTTCTTACACACGGTAAAAATTAGAGCATTAATAACTGTACGGCGAAGTTTCTAGGAAACGTAATTAACTTTGCTCGACATCACTGGTTCTCCGAATCAACGAATAACAGATCGTTTCGATGCATTTTTAGGAGAGGTTTATTTTACGCACTTCCATATTTTATTCATTTATTTATTACCTTTTAACTGTAATTATAAAATACTAAGCAGGTATTTTTTCAGTTCTTTTTTTTAATTGAAGATCTTCCACGATAATAATGATATGCGGGAGCTCATTGAACAACCTAAGAATAACGCAATTTAATTTTTGCCATCCAAAGTAATTTGTAATTCGGGAAGCGACCAGGGAACCGTTAGTTTTTAATCAACAATCGATTAGTAGTCACAAAGTTGTTTTACCGGCAGGAGCTCCTCTCCACCAACCCTACACAACCCTAATCCTAAACATCATATGCACTTTATTGTATTATGGAAAAGAGGGATGTGAATTAAAAGGTCATGATTGATTCGCCAAAATTATTAAAAAAAATTGTATAGCCTAGAAATATTTTTTGTAAGTCACGATTTGAATATCCGACAGGTCCTATAAATGGGCCACTATCCTGTATTCGTTGAGAGAAGGTCACACATTGTGTTCAGAGGATTGATTAAGATCAACAATAACAATTTATTAAATTTACTATTGGCATTTGAAATTTATTAGCGTATAACGAGAATGCTATTACTAAGCCTAGGTAGGTATTCTGAACGCTCTGGCGGTCATTAAAAACCATTTATCTCGCGTATTTGCATGCAAAATACACGTGATAAAGTGTTTTCTACGGTCGCGAGAGTGGCTCAGAATAGTACCGCTGCTCTAAAATCACATAGCAGCATTTACATATTCAATAGTACTACTATAAATGCTAAATCATTTACGGTCACTTTTACGAAATTTGAATTCTTTCAGAACTAACTTTTCAGATTTATTTACTATAATTTTGTTTAAGTAAGTTCTGATTCATATTTTTCGGAGATCAATCGGTCGATCAATACGATAACGATTTAAGATGATATAATTAATTACATATTTTTTCTGTTGTTGTTTAAATCGGTGGTTTTCTATAAAAAATATCATGTTATTGACTAAAACAGGTGAGCACACTTAACAAATCTATCCAACTAATATTTTTTAAATTTTTTTTAAGCTCAATGAGATTTATAAACACAATATACAACATAAACTACGGTTTAAATGTATAATAGTCATTTTTTTACCGTTCCTCCACTAGATTAATATAACGTTACGGAAAATATAGGCAATTTCATTACAAAACCTATTAAGAGTGGTGTTAATTCTAAATGTTTGCTTTCTCCAAAATGTTTCCAGAAGAATCTTTGTTTATTTCGGGCATTTTGCATTATTTTCCCTCTTTTTCCGAGACTTATTCCTCGATTTGATTAGTCCCAGTTAGCGGGATGATATACGACGCGGGATGTGTCTGTCTGTGTGAAGAAACTGAACGCCGTATTTTTCAAGACAAAGAACTCGGAAATTGCGAGAACAAGTTTCCCTCCAAAACGGAAAAAAGCGCGGGAAGGCGCAGTCCTTTTCTGGCAGATTTCTGTGAGCAGTGGATTTCCCAAGCTGTCCGGATGACTGTTTTTTTGCGCTCTCTTTTCTTCCCATTCTGCGTCCCTCTCTCCCTTCCAGTTTTGCCAGTGTAGAGACCTTTCATGGGAAACGGCCCGCTGACTCTTTGGAACAACGCCGCGACCAGTGGCGTGCTGGAAAATATTTTTATTTTAATTTTTGAACCACGACAGGATTGAATGCCTCGCCTCGTTTTGCTGTGTAACTTGTGAATCTCAGTAATTATAAGTTGTATTTTATTTCAACGAGGAAATTCAGCACTACGGTCAATTGGATACAATAAATGTTTTCTTGGGCGTGGTGAAAATTGAAGCATTAAATTATACTATGTATTGGTTCTTACTATGAAAATTAATAACCGAATTGAATAATAAAATTACTGTAAATAATTCATTACATATTGACATGTTTTATTAAATAACTTATCTGAATTGTATTTCTTGACATGTATAAATTTTGATTATGTATATTTATTAATTATTATTTGCATATTGTTGTGATTATTTTGAATATTCGTTTGTATATTCATAAATGTTTCGATTCATATACAGAAGAGTTCCGAATTAACGCGGAATTTTCGAACAAGTCGAGACATAAAAAAACATAATTGTGCTATGATAAAATTGTTTATTATGTTCATTAAACAAATACATAAATAAAAATATGGCAAATTTTCCTAAAATTCACGAAAAAACCAATAAAAAACATTTCGATAAAATTTTAAAAGACTCTTTTACTTCTGAGAGTTGGGTCTTAAAAGGGTCAGTGTCAGATTTTGTATTTTTTATGCCACTATTTTGAAGAGGGTCGATGTTAACAAAAAAACTTGTTTATTTAACTATTTTATTCATACATTCAAGTATTGCGTTGTAATGTTTTTTAATTATATTCGTTATCGAAGACGTTTAACAATTCATTATAACGCCACAGAATGGCTAAATAATTATTTTCCTGTAATATTACGATTTAAGACATTGGCTCTTATAGATCCAAGCAACAGAATTTATGATTTGAATTTTCTAGTTGAGGGACTATAAAACTGCTTATCTTGTGGAAGGAGATTATTCAGTAAATTTGGATCAACAATCAAGTTTGAACGTTAGTTTGCCGACCACATTCCGCACACCGTATTAAAAGTTTTATGTCTCCTTGGCCGTACCCACACACTTACAAGGAGAAATTACTTGTAACCAAAGAAGAAAAACTGCTTGAAATAGCTCTCTGTAATCTGGTAGCCTAAGCATATTTGTGTTTAAAGAACTTAATTGAATTTAGGAAAAAATGGACGTGAATTCTTTAGTACTGGGATTATGGGATCAAATTGATTGAACACGATCTAATTTCCAAAATGATTAAAAGCCTTTTGATTATTTTTATTTTATTTTATTTATTTTTAAAACGACTTTTAGACTTTTAGATGTTTTACATACATATATACAAATAAAGACAGACATGTGTTTTACACAGAAGTAGCTAAATATAAATATGATTTTTAGAAGAAAAAGAAAAATACTAAACATATTATTTTTAAAAGCTACAAGATCTGTGGATCCGACAAGATCTATAAAAGGGCCACGGATAGTAGCGAGAAACTCCGTTCGGTGTTCATTGAAAGAGGAAAAGGACAAGTCCAAAACATGTGTTCAGAAGATTAAACAGGATATCTGCACCACCACGAAGCGGATTCAACAATATTAAAAAAAATAAAAAAAATACTAAATGTTATTAAATATTTGTATATCACCACTTACCGACTTTTCTATGTCTACCGATTTCGAGACGTACCCGTCTCTTCGTCAGGACACCAATTAAACCAACACGCCAACCAACATGCAAAACCCACTATACACCTTCCTGTGTCCTGACGAAGAGACGGGTACGTCTCGAAGCCGGTAGACAGAGAAAAGTCGGTAAGAGGTTAAGTTTGTGGTCAAACATTTAGTAAGATGTTTGACCACAAAGTTAATGCTTTAAATATTAAAATAATTTTTCATTAAATTTATCCAGAAAGACATTACGGAATTTAAGATTGTGGAAGTTGCTTTTGTGTAACATTATAAATATTTTGTATTTTGTACGCCCCTGACCATCCAGAAATGGCAACCATTAATCATGCCGAGTTTTACTCCACTGCACGTTGCTCCCCGTATATCTTCTATCTACTTGTTATAATGCTATACATTCTACATACATAATATATATTCCCCTCTTCCTCTTTTGGGTTTGCTTCTCTCTCATTTCATTTTGTTCCTAGAAACACCGAGCATAAAACTACACTATAAGATTATTAAAAATAGACGCTACTGGTATGCACGCAACTGCATACAAACAACACCGAACATTGATTAGTGTTAACAAATGAATTGAGTATCGAAAATGTTACTGATCTTGTATTAATCAATTACCCAAATTAAACAGTTACATGCTTTTGCGTTCTAAAATGAGGAAGTTCAGTGCAACGAGAAATTTAATACATAAAAATGTTTTATTACGCGTGGTTAAAATTAGAGCATTTATTCATATGGCGAAGTTTCTGGGAAATTTTATTTATTTTATTTTATTAACATAAGCGGCAAATCTGCCTTTTATTTATTTATTTGACGGACTTATGCAGTCCATTCTAACGATGGTTAATACAATTTCTTATAATAGATACAGGCACTAATATTTAAAATACAACTAAATAAAATTAAAGCCAGGACAAAAAAATAAAAATTACTACCTCAAGACAAGATCTGGTCTATCTTGGTGAATTTTTAAAACTACAAGACTTACACCGAAAAAGTCCAGATCTTGTCTCGAGTTTACAATACGACACAATCGGGACATTGGTGCATGCAAGCCATAGTTTGTGCTGTGTTGATTGAGGAACAGCACATTATAATTTCGCAACCGGCGGATTGGAACATTGAATGTCACTTGTTCCACGTGCTAGAAACGGGAATTAGGAGCGGGGTTCGAACCTCGGACCTCTGATCCGTGAGTCTGCAACACAACCACGGGGCCATATACCATAATACCACTTATTGTAAAATGTTTCCCTCGGCACGGGACACATGCGCTTAGGCGGGTAAAATGCTGATAAGTCACATCCTATTAAAAACTAACAACAACGCGCACTGATTATAATTTTAAAAATATTTTATCTTTTGGGAACAAAAGATAAAAAAAGTGGGAGGGGAGAAAGAAAAGAGTCTGAATTTACTAGGTATAAGGTGAGATTTTGGTTTATCTGATCATGTCACGTCTTTCTAGGTCATCCTCGTCCTACGCTACTGTTTATTCTTACCAAACATATCTGTTTTACCATTCTTTCGGCATCTATTCGTATTCATGACCAAACTATCTCAGTGACTATTTTTTGAACTTATCAATAGGGAAATATAACCTTTTTAACGATTTTGATTTAATAACTATATAAAGGTCTATGGAATATTTTCGAGAAAAAAATTCCTTTGAAAACGGTCACTGTATTCCCCACGCCCCTAATACGTCACGATTCATGTTATTTTTTTGAGTTTGTAACCACTTATTTTTTTATAGAAAATCGGCACGATATAGGGGACATGTCTAGGGACATATTTTTTTTTATGATTTCTTTTTTAAAGTTATGTATGAAAACATTTCTCCACAATATCCAAGTTGATTTTGAAAATTCAATTATTTTTTCTAAATCCATTTAATTTTTATCGGTATTCGAAGTATGGGATATTTCCCTATGATATTTGTCTCAGATTTGCACTCTCGCCTGTTTCGTCTTATTCGGGCATTATTAGACTTAACCTTAATATTGTGGTTATATACAAAATATTTACTAACATTTATTGTATATTACATTAAGAAATTAAATGAAAATTCAATTAAATTAAATTCTAGAGGAGTGAATTTTTTGTTTCAAGTATCACTTAAGTAAAGCGGTGAAAAACTATTAATTCCACAAACAGTGGGTGGTTTGTGGAATTCCACAACAAACGATTTGTTAGTCTCAATTCCGATAAAATCTCAACTTGTACAGTGGTACCTATAATTTGTAATCAAAACGTATCTAGGTACTACTAAAGTCGACGGATTTTAAAGTTCATTATTTATAACCCACCTTGCCAATGAAAAAGACATTGAAGAAACGTGTTGTAGTCTCACGGCTAGCAGGGGTGAATCGTCCATATAAGCGATTTCCATTATATTGTACTATCCATTACAATGTTTTACAGTTTTTTATTTACAGAAAAACAAACAAATACCTATAATTTCTAATAAATCATTGCCACCGTTTGTATTTTTCTCCAAATCTCAATAAAACACGCCCAGCGCCAGCAGTGAGCCATGAAACTAGCCGATTATTCCATTTCTTCATACAAATAAGTAAACTATATCTTGAACATCTTAAACTCAGTGGCGATTTTTTTCTCCTGGAGTAAGCTTGCGGATTACGTAAATTATTAAAAGATCCTTAATTTGGAAAACAGTATTTCAAACATTCTTTCTTAAGGGTTGTTTTTCTTTGACCACCATTACTTTCATGCAGTCATACGCGGGACATGTGGCGCTCGACGCGGCTGTTTTTGGCATTATTCATTTCTAGAACAATTCGGCCGGTCTACATTTCGAATTTCAATCGTCATAAGAATACCTAATACCCACTGAATTCATTGCGCTATTTTTTATAAACTTTTACAAAAGTTATGTATTGAGGTAATGGATAATATAGATACTCTTACATAATATGATTATATCACGAAGAATAATCGTCGTTTGAGTTGATTTGAAAAATGAAAGTTGTTGTTGTATCTCACAGAACCACTAAAAAAATAGCAATCTATAGTATATATTACTTATATAATATATTATGTACCATGTAGGTACAAATTAGTGATGTTTTTTAAATTTAAATTTATTTTAACAGAGAGGGAAAACATTTTTGAGAAGGTAATATGGAAGTCTAGGCATTTACAGAGCTTATGACCTGTCATTGGCTGGTGTAAGTGGCCACTTTACACACTGTCTAACATTCACCATTCTGACTTTGTTTGAACATTCACATTTCCTCAACTCTTCCATCTGTTGACTTTAGTGAAGTAAAAGAGCTGAAATCTTTATCATGTGGGTTCATAAATGTTATACCTCTCTGTTGAAATAAACTTAAATATGAATAACTCCCTGGGAAAAAAAAAAAAAAAGAGAAAATCCATCCAACATAAAACGCAAACATTTGGACACACTCAAAACGCTGTTACTTTATTATCTTTACTATGTAGGAGGCATAAATGCCAATTTTCATATGATTATAAAATAAATGTCAAACGCATTAGATTAATTTCTTTAAAAATATGTTTTTAGAACATATTATAAGGTGTATTGGTTAGTGTAGAAAAACCTAAAATACATTATTGAAATTGCTTTTTTTTTTTTAATCAACTTCCGGCAGCCATAAAAAAATCCACAAGTGCCAATGTATTTATGAAAAATGTTTGCAATTGGTTGCTGCACATCGATAGGGACGAGCTTGTCAATTTTTTTAAAGTTCGAGATTTACAAATCTGCTTTCCTTCCATACTTTTACTTGCTTTTTATATATCTTGATAATTTTATGTTTTTTTCAGTATGTATTTTTGTATAATTTAATTTAGTACGTATTTGGCATATGATTTATTGCTCCCATTTCTTATATTTCTTACTATAGTATTGAGTGAGTTTCTAGAAAACATATCTCAATTATAATTTCAATTATGTTTTTATATATATTCTTTTTCTGTTGATTTCAATGATACTCTTATTTTGTTGTTTTTTTTAATACTACTATATTTTACTATTATTTTGTTGATTTTAATGAAACCATTATTGTGTATATTTGAATAATCAAAGTGTGATTCTTAATTTGTATAATTTATATTTTAAAAAATATTTCTGAATATCTTTTTTGCATTGTATTTTTTGGAATTTTATCATTTATTACATTTACCTTTTTTTTCTAGATTGTAATTTAATGTCATTATAATTTGATCTAATTAATTTTAATATGAATTTTTATTGTTATTTATTGTGGCTTGACACGGGCATAGCCTAAAAAGCCATTAATATAAGTTCATTGATATTTAAACTAGTGTAATTTTGAATGAATAAATAAATAAATACTTCAAATAAACGATATCCTTGTTTTGCCACTATTTACGTTTGTATCTGCGTTCAAAGTAATAAATAGTTTAATTCTAATCTTGTTTTAAATTCATTAATCGTAGTTTGAATCAAATGTTAATTAAGCGAGCTTGCATTCGAATAAATTATAACTTCTCAATCTTAAACTGCTCGAAGCATAACAGTAATTTGTATTTAAATACGTAGTTAAGTAAGTAGATATCTAAATGATAACTGCATTGAAGAGATTTGATAGTTAACTTATGGTAATATGTTTTTGCCATGATCATGTGTGTGTTCATTATGCTCAATTTGTAAGTCATGGTCAGTGTAATGTAAATTGACTAGATTTTTTTGTATATACTTACATGGTAAATATATAATATTTTTTACACCATACGCCAAACGTTTTTAGGTCTTCAATGAAGAAAAATGCTCCAAAAAAGACTTTAAGAAGGGCAATTTGTTTCACAATTATTATAACAGTATTTTTTTGTAATTTTAAAAACATTTAGAAATATATTATGAACTTTGTTACAATAATGAATGAAATTAAGAGTGATTTTATATAATTTCTTAGTTTAGTTTAGAATTATTTTATGTTTTTCACACTTTTTTGTTTCCTTTTTTTTTTTCATTATTATTAATAAAACATACAGCTGAGGTACGCCTCAGAGTAAGCACATAACATACGCTACCATATAGTTTTTTTTTATCATTATAGTTTCATATAAAATAAATGCCTCATTATTATACATAGTCTCTCAGGAAACATAGAACAATTGGTTTGATACCGACTATTGAATTAAAAAAAGAAATTGAAATGAGGAATGCGTACTCTGAGGTTAAACTTCCCTAACTAAGAGTACGCGAGTGAGTTTCCTAAAGTACTTAAGTACCATTTTTGAGTCTTTGTTAAAGCGATGCTTTGTCTTATTGGGTTTCGCTAATTTGAATGCAAGTTTTCGAATGTTTCTCATTGTCATGTCATAAAAAATATTTTCTCGATGCTTCACGTGATCTGTCAGCTCATTTTTCATAAAGAGTATGATTGTTTTGGTATATCTTCTTAAGGATGTTGCAATATGATCGGGTTTTAGTAATTTTCGTAGTATTGCTTCATAAGCATGAAACGCGCCAAAGAGTGAAAGGAAATTTAATAGAAAAAAGAGCTCTAAATGCGTATGGATAAAGGATCAGGGCGTATATTCTCCCTCGCATAGTAAATAGACTCGCGGACGAAATAAAGAATAGTGATATAAATAAAAATAAAGTAAAATAGGATTTAAAAATCTTTTTCTTAAATTCTAAGTTTAGTGTGTAAAAAATAAAAAGAGGGAAATCAAACAATTTAAAACAGTGTCAAAAAAAGTGTTTGTTTATTATTTTTTATTTATTTCGGTATCAAAAAAGACTTAATTTACTTGTATTTAATTTTTTTAAACTTTTATTTTATTAATATATTTGAGATTTTTTATATTTTTATGTAAACATTATTATATTGTGTTACCAAAATGTTTGAAGAGAGAAATCCCTGCGAAAAAACAGCTTTTGCAATTTTGTGGGAATTAAAAAAAAAATTAAGAAAAAAAAAATGCCCCATAATCTTCGTAACTGATCTTTTTAACTCCGCATTTTAAATTTGTTTCATAATACTTTTAAGAATCTGTAGTGAGAAATAGTTTTCTCCTTTCCCTTCTAATGGTATAAAAATAAATAAATAATATTTTAAAATAGTAGAATAAAAATATATTATCAAGAAAGTAGTTTTTTAATACTCAAATTAACATTTATCAAGATCTATGTACCTAATGTTGTAATGTGTCTATACGTACGCATGGAAACTCTTAAAGAAATGAATTTGCATACTCTTGTGGATGCTACCCGCTCGACATAACTTTTCCTGTGTTTACAAATTTTATGTATTTGGAAAAACAACAAAATTATAACAGGACAATAATAAAGACACACTACCTAAAGTCGTCTGTCTAGAATATTAAATTTAATCACCTTTCCTCTCCTCTCTTCATAGTATAGTGTACATTTTTATGTTAATTTTTGTTTTTAATTTTCGTATAAAATTATAAGTGTAAAATTTTAAGTAATTTTTGTTTTAAATTGTTATATAAAATTATAAGATTCTGTTAAAAAATGTCCATATACTTGTAATTTTCTCAAACTGAACGGTTTGGGTAGGTATGAAGAATTTGACTTAAGGCAATATGCCCGCCTTTATATGTATATAAATTGTGTATGTATATAAAGTATAAAATAAATAAATAAAATAAACGTTAGATGAAAATGTAACTTTAAATTATACTTTAGTTCGTCTGATGCCCAGATGTGTCAACCCAGTTGGCAGTTAGTATGAGTCCATGATAATACATGTTTGTCTTTGCAATTAGATTATAAGTGAAGCCAAAAATAAATTATATTATGAGATATTGTACATGGATACTCTTATAGACTGCGTACTCTTTGGCGTATCTCCCTTAGTACATGCACAAGATATTATACTCCAAAGAGTTATAAAAAGGACATTTCATTTGAGATGGAACATAAAAATATAACATTTTTGTGACAATACAAAATATTAGTTAATACAGTCCAAAAGAATATGAAAACATAATATTAGTTAACACAATCCAAAAGAATATGAAAACATAATATTAGTTAATACAATCCAAAAGAATATGAAAACATAATATTAGAAACATTGGACACAGTATTATACTATATATATATTTACATGTACAGTATTATACATTATTTTTAGAAATTATATTAATAACTATAACTTTCAAAAATACTCAAGTTCAATTTCAGTTTCTGAAGGTAATTTCTTCATCATGGCACTTTGTGACAAGTCGACCTTTCTTTATCAATTTACGTTTGCGGATTACTGATTAAAATAACCTTTTTCAGTAGTAATAGGTTTTGCTACTCGTATAAGCTACCGACGTAGTTTTGTCACTGATATTTTAAATGTCGATTTAGCTTGCTCCACCCCAAATAATAACTTACACATTGCAGCAAACGTTCTGTTCTGTGGATGTTATAACCAATTACATGCCAATTATAATTGGCACAAGCTTTTACCGCGTTGTGTGAACATAATTTCGGACTTCATCGTGACACGCTGTGATCGCGAACTCATTTTTTCTCCATTCACGTTTTGTCCTTTGTAAAATGATTGCGGATTAAAATTACCATAACCCGGTAGCCGCCTAGTTCAGTAGTGTTATGTGCTACCGACCCGATCAACTGGCCGATACTACATCGGTCGTATTAGCTCTGACGTTCGTCACGATTTGACTACACGATATTTGATTAATAAAGTAAGAGCTTGGAGCTGTTTTTGGAAAAATAAAACTATTAATTATATTTCAGTCGGACACACGGGCTCGTGACAGGAATTCAGTTCACGAAGAGGAAATTAAGAAAATATCGATTAAAACACCGGCAGCTATGAATACTTAATGAGGATATGATTTATTTTATATGTTTCGACACATGGACATTCGACACTCTTGTGTTTGGCAAAAGTCTAAGTTCTCCATTTTGTTTATTTTTTATTAAATTGTCACTTATTTCGGAAACAGTCAAAAAAGCTGATTAGTTTAAAACACGAGAAGTACATAATTATGTAAAAAAATATTTCTACATAATTATGTATAAATATTTGTTCAAATAATAAAATATTAACCTAGATTTAAGATGTCAAATTTGCTCATCCCGTCTAGTTATCCTATTTATTTTAAATACATATATTGATATATATGTCCACAATATCAAGTTTATTTGTAGCTGCTCTTAAAACTGTTATTCAAAATTCAATTCCATAAATTAAAAAAATACTTACTTGTTAATTTTATTACCTTTTATTTTTTTTACTATTAGATGAAATTGCATTGTAGTATTGGCAAATACGCATTTCATATATACATATTTTTATTTCTTCTTTTTTCGCGATAATATATGCTTGCTTGTTTATTAATTAAACTTAAATTTGTCTTTCTTGCTTACCGTAACACTTTATTTCCTGTGTTTGCTTTACAGAATTTATTTCATAAGCTTATATCTTTGCATTTTTTGTTCATATGCTTACTGTTTTTTCTTGCATACCTTTGTTATTATTGTTTTTTTTTTTACTTTGTAAAACTTTTTATTATATCCTTTCTAACTTATTTCACATATTTTTTCTGTATATTCTGTGTTTATTATTTAGTATGTTAGCAAGTATTTTATTTTTATTTTTGTAAATGCCTTTTGGGCGTCAATGAGGAAAATAAATAAATAAATATAATGTACAAAAATTATTTCACACATTTTCCTGAGTTCCGGCAGATAAATAATACAATTCTGATTAACAAATTACAACAGCGATGGAGAACATTTAAGAGAAGAGAATACGTAAGTCTAGGCATTTACAGGGCTATGGCCTGTCATTGGCTGGTTCGAGAATTCCATATTTCCTTCTCTAAAATGGCCACTTTAGACACTGTATAACATTTACCATTTTTTCCTATGCTTGAACATCCATATTTCTTCTATTTTTACATATCTTGATTTTAGTGAAGTTAAAAAGCTGAAACCTTTATTGTTGTAAAGAGATTCATCTGACCGAATTTTTTGACATATTGGGCAACCCCTGAAAACTATTTTCAAATTTTTAAACATCTTGACTTTTAAAATTTTTAAACTAAATTATCATATTATTTTTTGTTAATCTTTATGACTAGAGTATGAAATCCAGTTTTTTGTCTAAAAACATTTGAACAAACTCAAAACTTTATAATTCCGTTCTGGACAAGTGTTTTTGACTCGATACTCTCAGGTAATAATCCTGAAAAAGAAAATCGAATGAAAATTGTTCTGCCTCGTAATGTGGCGGTAGACACGTTAACCTACCATATTTGAAGTTCTAAGTTCGATTCCTGGCAGGGTGGAAGTGAAATTATGATACGAAAGGTGATTCTACGTAGCAATTTTTTAACGTTTCTAGACTGGCACCTAAATCATAAGACTGATCACCTTATCTTTTATATCGAAATACACTGGTACTGGAATACGAATACAGTGCCCTATGCACTACTGGACGTGATTATAGTGATGGCATACGTAAACCAGCAAATTACTTTCCGTTGGCTGGTTTACAAGATTGGATTCACCATTATGCTTATATGTGAATATTTGCATTTCTTCTATTCTTCTTTGTTGTTTTTTAAGTAAAATATCTGCACCTTAAAAGATTAACCTCGGGAGTCACATAGAACCAAATTTTCAGAAAACAAGATTTTGTGGTAGTGTGATTCTCAAAACACCATCACTTTTGAAACCAATCAGATAATTTCAATCTATAAAGAACTTTCAATGAAAAATATAATACATATTTAAATAGCATATATGGGAGAAAGTTGACAGCTTTAAATACTTGGAAGTTCACATAACCGAGGATAGAAGCATGCACAAAGAGCTAACAACCCGCCTAGGAATTGCTGGAGCATCTTTTGACATGATGCGTGTTGTCTGGAACTCTAGTCTATACTCGGTCAATACGAAATACCCCCATCATCAAGTTTTGATGTGAGTACATAATTTTAATATACCGACGGGTCTAGAACCCCTCGATACGTTTATCTTCGCATTAAAAGTGTCAAAAATCTTGTTCCACCGAGATTTTTTTTCTTTAATTATGATTTATTAAAATTTTTAATCGTTTTGAGGTTGGCACTTTTTTTCTTAAAAGTCTATTAAAAATATGAAAGAGAAATAAGTAAGTTTTAAAGTCGAATTAAATTCCGACATAACTGTCACTTAAATAAAAAGAACTCCTAAATGTGAACATAATGTCGCTAGGTTCTGTCTTATTAACAAATAAGAGTATCTAGGCGTCATACACAGATTATGAGTCAGAAAGTTACCACTCTAAAAAAATTATTTAGTTATTATATTTTTTCCATCTGTTTTACTTTATTTCCGAGTATATGTATCGAGACGTTAAAGGAGCCGGCTTTGTATTCGATCGGTAGATACAAACAGACGATCGTTAAGCGTACCGTCTAGGTGATTTCCAAAAGTCACGCAAAATTCATGTTTAAGCGAACATTTTCTAGTCTATAGTATGTCTATACTCGGTCAATTCGAAATACCGATTATTCAACTCTTTTATAATGCCAGTACTCTTATATGAGTGCGAATCTTGGCACCTTACCGAAGCTCAAAACGCCAAACTTCTGAGTTTTTTGACAGTAAGTCCTTGAGAAGAATATTAGGTATACTATACGTTGGTTTGATTTTATCACTAACATTGAAGTCCGAGAACGGACGCAGCAGCTTCCTATAATGAGCGTCTTGAAGATGCGGCAGTGGAACTGGCTTGGACACGTGCTACGCATGTTTCAGGAGAACCTAACCCAAGTTGCCTCTTCTTAAAAGCTGCGGGCTCACGCCGTTCTGGAAGGCCGTCGATGACGTTCTTTCGACTTTATTCGGCGGAACTTAGGGGCACTGGATTGACGTGGGAAGAGGCAAAAATACTGGCTGGCGATAGGGTCTCCTGGAGGCAACTGGTGATGTCCACATGCTCCATATAGGAGTGGATGTGGAAAAGAAGAAGAAAATACGGGACTACTGATGTTTTTTGCACTAAAACAAAGTGAACTTTGTGTAAGAATTTTAATGACGAAAGTTGACTTTGGCTTCTGTTATTTACGTATAAAATAGCTTATTGCGATAGTTTCTAAATTTTTAACTTCGAAACTGCAAAAAATAGGTTCCCATGTTTAATCCTTTAAGGTACAGAATAATAATACGCTTGAATCCTTCATTGAAGTAAATACGTGAGTTTCTTCATACTAGCTGATGATGAACAATGAAATATTGCGTTTTGAAAGTTCTTCTAGTGTCATTTTCAAGATGAAGCTTCATCATATCAACCCCTCAGTTCCCATCTGCGCTTCCCTTAATTTCGTCACCACAGCTTTCCATCCCCCATTTTATCCCCTACCCGCTCTCATCTCCTATTCCTCTACTCGTTATATTTCTTAGAAAATCTATTTAGGGGTGTAATTCTGCAGTGTCGGATTATGGATATACGATATGATTTTAAAAATATATCTTATCTCGAACTTTAAAAAAATGATAGCCTTGTCCCTATCGATGTGCAGCAACCAATAGCAAATATTTTTCTCAAATACATTTTTCTTTTATACAAAAAAATATTTTTTTAAAGTTCGAGATTAGCAATTAGTAAAGATTGACATTTTTATTAGATTTTTTTATTAGTACTAAATTCAATAATACAAAACATATTCATTATGTTTTGTATTATTTAATTTAGTACCTACTCACTCTTATTTATTACTATAGAGTAAGTTTCTAGAAACCATATCTCAATTATCATTTCAATAACGTTTTATATAATATATATATATATATATTCTTTTTCTATTGATTTCAATGATACTATTATTTTGTTTATTTGATGATGTATAAATCGAAATTTGTATAATTTATATCTGATTATAATTGTCATTTAAAAAAAAAAAAAAAATATTTCTGTTCTTATGATTTACCCAAATATTTAATTTTGAGGGCCATTTTCAACGAGTTGTACATAACTCACTATTAGAAAATAGAATCAAGTTGGGGTAGAGTGGGATTCGAACCACAGACCATTGGTCCATGAATCCGAGACACTAGCCACAGGACCACAGTAAAATATGTTTTTTACATTGTATTATTTGGAATTTCATTATTTATTAATTAGATATAGCTTTGTTTTTTGGATTGTTATTCTATTGCATCACATGTCATTATAATTTAATCTAATTAATTTTATTATGTATTTTTTATTGTAAATTATTATGGCTTGACACGGTCACAGCCTAAAAAGCCTTAATAAGTTCATTAATATTTAAACGAGTGTAATTTTAAACGAATGAATAAATAAATAAATATTGAAATAACGAAAGATTAAATCTTTTTTCATCGCCCTACAAGTATTCGTACCCAATGACGCGATTATTGGTTACTGCATTGCTACTTTAATAAAGTTTATCTAAATCTTACGTTACATGAAGGTAAGATGAATACCCCGAGATTCAGATGCCAGTTCAGAGAAACTCTTCTGTTCTGTTTTCATTTATCTTTTTCAGGGACTGAATGCACGATCTTATGCGTTGTACTCAAACTCGATTTAAACTACACTTTTAGGCGAATAATAAAATATTTTTCAGTATTAAAAGATGAGAAAATCACAAAAATACCAGGTTTTTAAAAATATTTGTTATTAATAAAACATATAATACACATAATACATATTATACTACCAGGAGTTATTAAAAAAAAACTCGTTTGGGACCGTACAGAAAAAAAAAACATTTTGTGACAATTTTGTACATAGTTAAAACATCCGAAATAGTAAGAAAACATAATATAAGAAACATAAAAAACAGTACTTTACACCATCTATATAAATTACGTTAATAACTATCACTATCAAAAAGATTTAAGGATTATTTTTTGATTGCGGTACTTTTGGATTTTCTTTTCGACTTTTCGTGTTTAAGCTCATCGGGCAGTTTATTAAATTTGGAATGGCCAATATTTCCCAGAGACTTTCTGCCAAAATTCGTTAAGCGAAACTTAGATACACGAAGATTCTCCAAGTTACGCGTATTGTTGTTGTGAATATCATTACCAAATGTGTATTTTAAATTTGTGTGAGCAGAAAAGTTTATAATATTCAAAACAGTATTGGTTATGTCATGCATCTCTTTTTAATTCTATATGAAACCTTTATTTTAAATGCGAAATTAGTAAAAACGTTAAAAAGTATAGGGTAGACCGAGGCTATTTGGATGATTTTCAACGTTTTCTTTGAAAAATAAAAACCAATGCTTATTTAAAATAAATATATTACTAAACATTAATCGTTTGAAATTTTTATATTATATATTTTTATTGATAATAACGTAAAGTAAAAAAAAACCTGTAAACCTCTTTACTGATCCAAACCACCACATGTATATGTAATGATTCGGATCGGCAATGGGGTTACTCGGATCAAACCTAATAAAATAGTTATATATAAGGGGAAAAAAAATATCATAGGTATTAGAATCTATAGTTAATGAACATATAATGACACTAATTTACACGTTTTCTGGGTTACATATCGCACAAATAAAAATATCATTAACCCTTTTTTAATCATGAAATTTTTCGTTGTACCACTCTTTACAAGCAAAACACTGAATCCCATCCTTCTTTGGAGGATACAAAAAACTTCATTGCATTAAATGCAAAACCATTCTTTTAAAGCCTCAGCCAACGAAGAAGCAGTTACTGAAGATTTTTTTAATTTCCTGTGGTAGTTTTTCCTCTGAATTGTGATTTTGTGCGGTTTTCGTGAAATCGTTGTTTATCTGATTTGCGTTTAAAACGTATATTTTCTCACAAAAAAACGTTAAAACCTATGAAATTTATTTTCGTTCCACTTTTATTTTATTAACTGTGCTTTTAAATTGAAATACATAATATTTAAATATGACTACATTGCTTATCTTCACAGAAAAACACTAAAAACGCAGATAATAATATTACATCTGCCTTTCAGTTGATACCTTACTTGTTCGATCTTAACAAATATCGATTTTTAGCTGTCAAACCACGCAAACTGTAATACCGGTAATTTTTCTATTACAGCATCCAATACATGGTGGTTCTACGTTTATTTTTTTCATTGTTATTTTGTAACAGTAGCCGAGATATAGCCAATTTTCTTAGCTTGATCCGAATAACCCGCCTGATCCGAATAGCCTCGGTCTACCTTACTTAGCTTTGACTAATAGGTACTCTGTACTTAAACGCTGAATTTTGTAAGGCAGATAAATATCTGTTCTATATAGGTACTAATTATCGATTATAATCTAATTATTTTGAACATTTAATGATGAAAAAATCACTAAATTAAAAAAATAAAACAGTCTATCCTCTACGCCTTTCCCTACAAAAAAATGGCGTGATGGTAGTAGTCATCATCAATCCCTTTCCGCACTTATTGGTGCATAAGGCACTGCATTGGTACACCAATCGTAGCATATCCTGAACATTTTTGTTACATAAAGGTAAGATAGCCAGTCTTACGGTTCAGGTGCCAGACCAAGGACTTTAAAACATTATATTGTAAAAACACCTTTATAAATAAATATTTCATGTCAACCATGATGGTAGTAGTAGTATTAAATTAATTATTGTGTAGCTATGACGGTAGAATTTTGGTCAGTTAAGCCAGTTCAGTTTTCGTGTATATCAATATTAAATCGCCAAGGTCCAGTGTGACGAATACCTACCTTTTACTTTAACTTTTAAAGGACTGTGGTAAATAATTCATTTGGCCGCGGTGATGCAACATCGTGTTGCCACGTGCAAAAAACGGAAACGGAATATTCTGAAGTTCAGAAATTTGAAAAAAAAAACACATGATTTTAGCCTTGTCATGGCAAAATAAATTAAACAAAAATATCTTGGTCATATTACATGCGTGCGTCTCCTATCACTGTCAATAACCGACTGAATCTGTTTCATACACTGGCCACAGAACAGCATCTCTGTGTTCTTTGTTATTGCTGTGTTTAATTTTTTTGGAAAATGCAATTAAGATTAATTTTAACAAATAAAATACATACATAATTGTATTTTGGTTCCTGCAAAGCCAAGGCTTGTCAACAGGTTACATTGCATTTTTTCATTCCTTCTTCGCGTAGCAAGGATGAATATTTTTTGTTTTAAAATCCAGCGTAGTTATACAAATTCTGTGTCCATTTGATGATTACAAAAATACAACTTCATCATTTAAAAATAGATATATCTATAAAGTCTTGTATCGTTTGTAGACTAGTGTGGCTATACAGCATTAATTCACAAGTGTTAATTCAACTATCTTTCTTAGTTTCGATTTTACATGTTATATGCAAATTTTGAGTAATATTACCAAAATAATGTTTGCATTATTTTTATGAGCTTTCTAAAGTTGTAAATTTTGTAATGAAGCCCGTACATTTCAGTTAATTATGTATACCATTAACTGAAATGTAGCCAGGGGCGAACCGTGTATAGAAGCGATTATGCGCAGCCTACCATTAGATTCGACCAACTATAATAATGTTTTATTGTAACTTTATTAACAGAAAAATGAATAAATAATTAACATTTATTTTTAATCATTTCCACCGTTTGTATTTTTATCCTAATATAAATATAAATTTTAATAAAGCGCGCCCAGCGCCTGCGGTGAGCCAAGAAACTAGCCGATTATTCCAGCTTATTTTTTCATACAAATAAGTATACTATATTTTGAATGTATGAACCCCAGTGCGGGTTTTTTCTCCTAGATTAAACTTGCAGATTACACAAATTATTTGAAGATTCTTGATTTGAAAAACAGTATTTCAAACATTGTTTCATAAGGACTATTTTTCTTTGAGATATTCCATTGTAATGATGCAAAATTCTTGGTATACTTCAACTTATTTGTTTGTCCAATTAGCGCTTTCACCCTCTAATGGGCATCTTCAGACTGGTGAATATTATGCAATGTAAGGATAATTGATTTAACTCTGGTTAAAAATGGTTAGAAGACGTAATTTTTTTACCACATATTTCTCAAACTGTAAAAACAATGTTTGAAATACTGAAAAACAGTATTTCAAACATTGTTTCATAAGGCCTATTTTTCTTTGAGATGGTACTTTTGACATAAGACCATAATTACTTTAATGCGTCATATTGCAGGATATATAGCGCTCCACGCGGCCGTTTTTTGCACTATTAATTACTAGAATAATGCGGCCAGTTGCCATTTCAATTGAATACCTAATATCGACTGAATTCGTAGTGGTATTTTTTATTTATTTTTTAGTGAATTGTATAATAAAGTAACGGATAATATATCTGTATAATATAAAATATCACAAAGTTACATCGTTTGAGTTGATTTTAGGGATAAGAGTTGTTGTATCACACAGAACCACAGAAAAACATCAATTTATAGTATATATTACTCACATTATATTATGTACCTCCTATGTAGGTACATATATATGATATTTTTTTATAGCTTACCGATAAAAAATATCACCATTCGCCACTGCTGAAGGCGGCTCCTAAATCGGTCCGCCTTCGGATAATACTCAAATGCCATTTTCTCATCCCCTTCTTACAATATATGTGGATGAATAATATAAGATATTCATTTACTGAAATTGTAACTACAGCGTCACAAGTTCTGAAATTAACTTTTTGCGGTAGACACTGAAGTGATATTAAATGATAAAAAAGGCCGAACAAATAACGCATAGGCGTAAATTAAATCGTGAGATAATGATATTGACTCGAAGTTATGCAAAAGATCTACATGTACATAATGTCAGATATTGCATGGATTTTTTATTGAGAATACTTAAGAACTCATTGATTTTTTGGTTTATTAATTAATACATTTACAAAAAATGTTTTTTTTTCTATTACAATCTTTAGTTAATGTTACACTGTTATAGTTATTTAGTACTACTTTGAAGTAATTTAATTTGTCGAATATACATGAGAAAAAAATAAATAAATACACAAATAAAAAAAATTATAGTACAGTAATACTAATTAAAACAGAATCCTGTGTTTACTCGGATTCAAAAATATTTAAAAAATTACTTTGATTTATTTAGCGATATATTAGGTTTACTAGTTTTTATTTCATTAAAGAGATTATTATAATTTGTTGTTCCTTTGAAAACAAAACTATTTTGAATTTTGAACTTGACCGTGTAAAACTTAGGAATTTTGATATTATTTATGGTATTTGAGAGGCTTATTAATACAAAATTCGTTTACTTTTTTTTCTTAGTAAATTTGTATAGTAAAATTTATATTCTAAATAGTGTCTACTGTACGAACTTTCAATAATTAATATAGATTTTCCGAATTAAATGTTGGGGTTTTTCTCATTTATTATTTAATATTTATTTTTCTTGAAATTAACAATGAATTTAAACCTATGTTCGGAGTGAATTCAGATGTTATACATAGGAGAGCAAATAGCGTTCTTGCCTTATTTCTGCAAATTCTCTTATCAGTCTAAAGTTTTTTGATTTGAAACTATTGGCCCAGGCGAAGTTAGCCGCCATTTTTATTGTTTTATAATTATACCAGTAATTAATAACGTATTTAAGTTAATCTTTGTAAAGTTACAAGTCATAAAACTAAACTTCAAGAGTACGAAACAAAGAGACGGGGGGTATTTATAGCAAAATTATACAGTCCACCACACCAAATATGTTTTTATATATTTTTGTTGGAAAAAAAATCTGTAGAAGAAAATAAATAGGTATACCTAACTTTAAAAACATCAACAGATGAAAGAATTGAAGGAATACAGATGTTCAAATATGGACAGAATGGTGAATGTTACACAGTGTGTTAAGTGGCCACTTAAACCAGCCATTGACAGGTCATAAGCCCTGTAGATGCCTAGACTTCTATATTACCTTCTCTTAAATGTTCTTCATCTCTGTTGTAATATGTCAATATTTCTCTTTAATTTGATCAACAACGCAAAATTAAGATTTCTGTATTAAAAATGAAATATGTATACATTTTTCTTTCTAAAGATATTCAATTAAGGGATACTTACGATGGTACTTAACAAATATACACATTTTCATACATGAATATTGAATTTATCTTGTACAGTCTCGATATGTACCTATGGAGATAGTCATTTTAAAATATGGTCGCTCTGAAGAAAAATGGATTTTATTAACACAAATAGTTAAAGGATAACTTAATTATTATTTTTTATGTGAAAATCTCTTTGAAACAAGTAAAAAAATCAGTAGGTATTAGGTACTAGGTGAAAAATAGGCATTCAAGGTATAATAATCGTTTTTAGCTGGAAATTGGTTACAGGTTAGGAGGTCTGGGTAGATAATTACTAGAAAACGTGGCTGTATTATAATAAATACTATTTGAATCGTCTTTGGCAAAAATATCATTCATTTTTCTTTTATCCTAAGACAATTGTGTCAATTTGTCATTTTCGTGTCAGCGTTGCGAAACCTGACAACGGGTTGTTTTATCTCTGGACTTTAAAAGCCAACGGTACACAGTTTTGCAATGAAAACACACAAAGGATCACCATTAGCGACACTTCTCAAAAGATTTGGGCTAGTTAGAACAATGGCGAAGAGTTTGCAAAAAATCGCGGTCATATTTCTGCCAAGAAGCTGTATTTTGCAAGAGAACCGCACAAAAGGCAAGCATAAAAGAAGGTATTGCAGAAATGGATTTTTGCTACTAGTAGAAGGGTTATTCTATGGCAAACTATGTCATAAATTTAAATAGGCAAATTTTCGCTCGACAAAACGACGTGTGTGAAAGGTTTTATTTTCTAACAACTTCAATACAATAGGTACCTACCTAGAGGTTTTAAATACTTTTGTCTAAAAATTATAATAACTAACTGTGTCTTAAAGCGCCTTATTTAAATTTAATTTGAATTATTTCATTAAAACGGTATGAATATACATTTTTAAAGTACTTAATAAATTAAACAACGGTATTTTTTTTATATTTTTTTTATTTATAAATTTTATTGCATATATATTGCACGTACATATTTAAAACCAAGGAATCTATATAAAAGTATTGAATGACTAAATGAATACAAACTTCTTCTGATTAGGGTAGTCTCCATCTTAAATTTATATTTTAAAGTATAAGGAGTTCTATACTAATATAACAATTACAGAAGAATAAAAACATGAAAAATACAATATGGCGGCCACAGCTTTAACCGAAAGTGGTTAACTGTGTCATCCAGGTAATGGTGTAAGAGTAAAGAGTTATCACGCTATCCAGAATTAAGACACTTAAAGAAATATGGGTACTTTTCTCGACCTGACGTGGTTCAAATAAAATGTTTTTTTGTAAAAGGTGTTATCACAGAAGAACAGTTCATAGTTCTCGAACTGGCACCTGAAGACTGATCATCTAATAAATGTACATGTAACAAAAGTTATCAAGATACGCTGCAGCTGGTGTACCAATGCAGTGTTCTATGCACCATAAGGTGTGGAAAAGGAAATACAATGATGATTGTTATTTTTTACTTACGCTGTTTAATCCCTAAGCAATTTGAAATTATCGTAATACTTATGTAATTAACGAGCATAGGATTTATCTGCGCTTTTTCACTTTGTTTATTTATTTTAATTTTTTTATTTTTTATTATTAATTAAACATATAGTACATATTATACTCTCAGGAGTTATAAAAAAGCTCATTTGGGACCGACATAAAAAGAAATCATTTTTGTGACAATACATAATATTATACATAGTTATTACATCCGAAATAGTAAAAAAACATAATATAAGAAACATAAAACACAGTACTTTACATTAATAACTATCACTATCACTATCAAAAAGATTAAAGTTTTTATTGCGACAGTTTTGGATTTTCTATTCGACTTTTCGTGTTTTAGCTCATCGGGCAGTTTATTAAATTCGGAACGGCCAGTATTTTCCAGAGACCTTCTGCCGAACTTTGTTGATCGAAACTTAGATACACGAAGATTCCCTGAGTTACGCGTATTGTAGTTGTGAATATTATGACCAAATGTGTATTTTAAATTTGTGTGAACAGAAAAGTTTGATATTCAAAATGTTATTGATTATGTCATGCAGTGGCATCACCTTGAAGGGAAGTATTTTTGTCTGTCGGTCGATATCCTTGACACGGGAATCCCATTTCAGTCCAAGAATGTTTTTCAGAGCTCTGTTCTGAAGAACTTGTCTCTCAGAGATTTGATTTTTGCTGGCGAAACCCCATATACATGATAGATGGGATAAGTTGAATATACTCGTATCATAGCGTAGTAGACGGCAAACAAAACGGGATGAGGAAGCAAGCACGAAGTCTATGCAATACGCCAGTTACGGGTGTTATTTTTTATTTCACATTTTCAAATTGGTAGCTCCACGAAAGTTTAGAGTCAATAAACAGTCCCAAGTATTTAGTTACATTGATATTTTCAATATAGCCAGTTCCAAGAGAAATATTGATATTTAAGTCCTATTTGTTCCCAAACATCATATACGATGTTTTTTTTAACATTCATACTTGATTTATTTGATCTCTTATTAAAACTTTTTTTTGTTTCATGTGTACGTTGTAGAGTTGGGTTCGAAACTCGGATCTCTTATCCAAAATACGTGACACTACCACGGGACCATGATCCGATTAAATTTTTTTTTTAGATAAGTCGAGCACTTTTATTTTGATTCCACGAATGAAAATTTTAGGCTCGTAAGTTTTTGGTGCAGCCAAATTTATTATGTATGTACAGCGTATGTAAATTAGGTTAAGTTGTCTCGCGTACTTACAAGTTTTTGATTAATCGCCTGTGTAAAATGATGGATATTAATATACAGGCTAGTTTCAGTAAACAAGATATTTAATTACTTGTTAAGATACGAAAATCATTTATAAAAAAACCTCTCAACTAAATGAGTAGTGGCTACTGTGGAGTTAGAATTAATTATACGTAGTTTTAGAAAAGGCTCTTGTAAACTGATATCTAAATATTTAAGAAAATTAATTATTGTTTAATAAGCTATTTAGACCTTGATGTACGTTTAACAGTGTTTATTCATTTTTACTATTACTTCAAGTTCTCAATTCGATTTCATAAAAAAATGAGTGTCAGTAGAGTAAAAAATAAACGTTAATGCCATGAATGTAATTATATTCTTTTTTATTATTAGTAGGAAAGAGAAGTACTGAACACAATACCAAAAAACAAAGCTTTGTGTTGTGTAAATAAATGTCTTTTTCTTCTGCTGATTTGTCTTCTTGTAGATGTGATGATCTGTTCTACTTAGACTATTCAGCTTCCCGTGACGAGGCCCAACTATCCTTCCATCGCTCAGGTGGGCGCCGCCGCCGCCCGGAAGGCAATTCTTTGACTGCTGTGAACACCAGTCATTCAGTTTATGTGGTCTCGGCAGAATCTTCTACAGGATCTGCTCCAGTGCACTATATCTTTGATTTCACACGTTTCCCATATAAATTTACTTCCGACCCGGTCTCGCAGTGTTTCCGGTAATCAATCTAAGGACCCTCATATCTGATGATCTTCGCAGGTTCTTTGTTTTAGCGGTGTCCGATCGTGTTTTTACAGAATATGTCAAGAAGGGTGTAACACATGTCTTATATAGTCAATTCGCGTGTTATTATCTCTTTGTAACTAACTAATTGTACTAATAAAATAATTCTCAAAAATAAAAAAAATATTAAGCTTGTATATGAAAGGGAGAAAAAGTGATGTAATGCAAATTAATTGATTCAAATTCAAAGTTCATATCTTATATTTAAAAAAAAAAAAACTATTTATTTAGATGTAGTTGGTATATTGTGTAAACATTATGTAGAAGATAAATTTAAGAATTTAAAAATAAACATACCAGGGCCTGGATTACAATGAAAAATTAACATTTATCTTCAATTTTATCTACAAAGTAAAATTTAGTTTTCTGTATGGAAAGCAGAATATGCATACAATTTTTTCTGCTAAATTTTTAAAATTTAATTTAAGTTACCGACGAAGATACTTTATATTGTCATGCAAATATACTCATTTTCGTACACAAATATCGGTTTTTCTTTATAGATAGTCGAAGATAAATCTGTTTATTTCCCATTGTAATCGGGTCCCGGGGGTGTTATTCTAAACGCTCTCGCCGCTGTATTATCTCATGTATTTAAGTACAAAATTTAATGGATTCTTCATTAAAAGGAAAAAAATTCTTCCTTGGTACATTTTGATTGCTTCGAAAATAAATTGTGTGGCCCATAGAGGCCATTTTTCTAAGTTTCCGAAATCTTCATCAACCAAAACCCGGAGAGCCAATAAGAGAATCGAAAGGGTAAATTTTCTAGCAGTTGTAATTACAGTAATAATTATAATATAAGATCGGCGTCGTAGCGCAGTGGGTTAACGGCCAGCTGTAAAATTGGCGTCGCGGGTTCGATTTCCGCCAGTAACAAGAAAAAAATCCAACAAAGATGTTTTCTCAATTGATCTGGGTGTTGTGGTATTATTATTCATATATATTATTCATGATTTCCGTCCATATCATTTCTTTCCCACCTGCTGACAAGCCTCTAGAATAAAGTCTAAGCGGGTTATTCCTTTAAGAAAAAATAAAATAATAATAATTACAAAGATTCGCGAGTCCACAATCTGTCTTCTAACCTTTAACTTATCTACATCAAACTATTTAAGGTGCTGATTATAACATTGGAGGGTTGCGCCCAGGTTACATTTAAATACATACACAAACTTAAGGCATACTAAGATCATATCATAAGAGTGATTTAGCTGTAAGTTTGTATAGAAATGAAAATGCAACACGTGGCGTGGCACCTTAGCAAGAGACATTTAAATGTATCATTAAACAGCAATCAGGTTCAACCCAATTACACCAGTTTGGACTTAGTTAGTCCTTGATTAATAACCTCCTGGCAGCGGTACAGTGTTTAAAATCCTTATTGTATTCCAAAACACATGAAAAGGATTCACGTCCTTTTGACTTCGTCCCAGATGTGACACGGTCTAATTTTGAAAAGGTATATTCTTATCTCCCGTGATTAATTATCACGCAAGCTTTAAAATTGCAAGAAAGACATGTGTGGCTTAGATATATTCAGCATTTTTTGTTGGTAGAATCATTAATTATACTACCGAGTAAGGATGTTTGGAAATTTCTAAAGGAAAGAAATTTGAATGCCCCACAGTTTCTTTCGGTTGAATTCAATAGGAAAGCATTTATTTAGCCGACTTGGACCGATTCGGGAGAGTTTGGGACAAAAAATGCGAAACACACGAGTCCCCGATACGCAATGATAATAATTGTCCCATTTCAAGAATCCATCTATTCTTGTATCGCACAAATACAAATAACATAGGGAGTTGTAACGAAATACGTAAAAAGACATCTTACTCGAGTCAAGAACGAAAATTAAAAAAAATGTTTTTTTTTATTTGACGATTTTTACGGGTGTACGTCGTATCGTATTAAAAAATATAACACTAGCTAATAGCCGTGTTTTCATTTAATTTATTTACCTACTCTATTTAAATTGTCCAGTAAAAATTCATTGTTCTTGATTCAAATATTATTTTGGCATTATACCTACAAACTGTAAAAACTAAAAAAGTAATTTTTAATAGGATATATAAGGTGGCGCAAAAGTCATCACCCTATCGGAAGATGCCATAACGTTTGCAGATGGCGGCAAATGTTAGTTCTGCTTTGAAATTTGTGTTAGACACACGTTAGCAAGACATGAATCGCTATACTCCTCTAAGAACGCGGAAAAATAGTTTAGATTTTTTCGCGAAATATTTCGTCGGTGGTGTTGGCGCAACGCGAATTTAGTCGCAGAATTCCCGGGCATCCGATACCAACTGGATAAGCACTACGGCGTTTAGCCGCTAGCCTAGAAGTGTATGGGACAACATGAGACGCTGCCAGGTCTGGCCGGCTCCGGAGCAGCCGTTCTGCCGAGAATATCCCGGCTGTGTCTGAATATGTCGCAGAGGATCCTGGAGTATCGACCAGACGACGTGCCATGTAATTGGGCATCAATCGGCGGTCTTCACAGAGAATTTTGGGATTGGACGACAGATGGTTTCAATATGATGGATCAACGGCGCATACTACAAAAGCCACATCTAATATTCTGAGGGCTGTATTTCCGGGTAGCTTAATCTCTCGTTTTAGTGATTTGCACTGGCTGGCAAGATCACCCGATTTAACCGTTCCTGACTTTTTGTGGGGTTTCTCGAAGTCAAGAGTCTATGTAAACAAGTTTCAGGCTCTTAAAGCCCTCAAAGAGAATATCCGCCAACCTAGAGCTGGAAGTTCTGGAAAGAGTGAAGTAAAATGCCATAAATCGGGCCCGTGTGGTCATCAATTGTGGCGGCGGCCCCTTGGCCGATATCATTTTATCGACTTAATGAAAAAAAGTTAAGATATCAAATAAACAGAATCCAAAAGCAGAATCAAAATTTTTCGTTCATGAAAAAATTACACTCTAAGAACATCAGGTGACAACTTATGCGCTACCTTATACAACTAAAAAATAAAAATAAACGAACTCTCTTAACAGGAGAAGTTTGCTCACTTAGAGAAACGTCAGTAACGTGTTATTTTTTTTTCTTTTTGTTTTTATTTATTATAAGTAAATGGACTGAATGAATTCGTAAATAAACGTTAATAATTCGTTAAGTGTGCACATAAATATATTCGGCGGCCTCTGTGGTGTAGTGGTCAAGACGTTTGACTCACACACGGGAGGTTCCGGGTTCGATTCCCGGTGAGAACTCAAAAATTAAAATGTGATTTTTCTCAAGCCTGGGTGCTCTGTGATGTAATTCACCACTAAAATTAGGCCTGCTGGCCTGTTGTGGTGCAAAAAAAAATGTAAAAGATACATGCGTTGATATTGCATTCTCTATTATAAAACAATGTACTTACCTTTTATAAATTAAAAAAAATATGTAATGTAACCCGCAGACAAGTCTCGGCTTTGCGGGAATAAAAATACAATTATGTATGTTATTTTATTTGTTAAAATAAATAAATATTGAAAAAAAAAGTCGCGATCCGTGCATTATTTAAAGCTGAGAAAAGAATTATCGACAAAATCAAGAAAGGAGTTCTGCGTTGGTTTGGACATGTAGAGTTAATAGACAGCGAAAGAGCGACAAAAAATAATTAAGATGCAAATGTAAATTGATGCGGAAAACGAGGAAGACCTAGAAAGACAAGATTTCCAATGACCAAATCCAACAAATATTTAAAAATAAACATGTCAAATCGGCGCGTGCGTGATAATATGTATGAATGAAGAGGAAGCGAAGTATGTATTCAAAGACATGGCGTTATATCCCCTCTCCCAATCCCTACAAGGAAATAGCGTGATAGTTTATTGATGTTTATAACTTATGTTTTCATGAAAAACATCATCGTAATCTTTTATGTGCCATAAAATTATTACCGCTTTCATGTTCAAAATATTTTTATAACTTTACTAACAACGATGCTAAATTGCTAAATGCAGTCGAAATGCAATCTCTCAGGTGAACGTGTGATAAAACTATGCACGATAGTTGCGCAAATCAACGTAGAGATCCGTGTCTTATGTATTTAAGGCTCAGATAAGCATTATCTACTAAATCAAGAAATGAGTTCGGCGATGGTTTGGACATGTAGAACGAATGGACGGCGAAAGAACGGCTAAAAATCTTTATGATGCGAATGTGTGTAGATGTATGAAAAACACGAAAAAGGCTTGATGGTTTGTAGTATTGAGGGTTTTAATAACTTCTTTGTTCTCATACGAATACATGAATTTATTAAAATGGTACGTATGAAATACTATTTCAAGTTAGTAAAATGAATATTACTCTTTTAGGCTTTTTTATGTAGATGTAAAATAAGTTTTTGTTAAAGATTTATTGAAAAATTCTGAGGGCTTAACAGTCGGAAATGAGTAAGATTAATTGTATCTGGAGTTGCAGATGTCAAGTGACCGTTTATTTAGTAGGTAATATTAATAATGAACGAATGCAGTAAAAAATGGTCTTCCCTACATAGGTTCACTTGCCTTTTCATAATGAAGCAGTTTACATGGTTCTATAATACAATATACAGTAATATATACAATTGGAGTTCCTCCTATGATGGTAGAAGGAAGTCTCAACCCGCTTGCAACATGAGAATAAAAATGTGTCAAGTTTAACCCTTTCAAACCTGAATTCCCGTCGACATAAAAATTGTGTATTGTGAATTAAGGCTGTAGTCTGATAAAAAGTAAGGAAATCATGCGATTTTGCCGACTGTTGAAAATAAAGAAAATCGCGACATTGTTTTTTTTTTTTTAAATAAGATTAATTATTTTTCATTGAAATTAACGAATTACTACAGAGATGGATAACTGTTCGAGAAAGGAACATGGAAGTCTAGACATTTACAGAGCTTATGACTTGTCATTGGCTGGTTTAACATTTGGACAAACTCAAATAATATTGTATTAAAACTAACTGGTCCTAGAATACGTTTAAAAATTGAAAAATTGTTTCCAAATACTTCGATCAGATAAATCTCTTCACAACAGTTGAGGTTTCAGCTGTTTAATATCACTAAAATCAACACATAAAAGAATTGAAGATATCTGGATGTTCAAACAGACAAATGGTGGAAAACATAGACAAAATGGTGTAAAGTGGCCACCTTAAGCGGCCAATGCCAGGTCATTAGCCCTGTAAATGTCTAGACTTCCATATTCCCTTCTCTAAAATTTTCTCCACCCCTGTTGTAATTTGTTAAGATTACCTAATATCTAAGTCTGAATTTTGATGTGATATGAATAAACCTTTGCCTAATTTATTACTACTTAATTTTATTCAAATTTATAACGGTTTACCCATTTTATTTTACATTTTATTTTGCATTAATTTTAAATTTAATCACCCTTTGAATATTAATTTAAAAAAATTGAAAACTAATTAAAGTATAAGAAACATGTTTAGAGACGAAAACATCTATGATAAAATTTTTAAAAAATAAATTATTTACTGCTTTAGAACGGGGAAACTATCCCTAGTTAGGGAGTTTAAATGACTCACCAGCAAAAATCGAAAAATACGTATACTTTTCTACGCATTAAACCTATTGTATGTATAACTAAGTGTAAATTGCTATAATACAAATGCAACCATAAATAAATAAACATTTAAACACAAACAAACAAAAAAATCTAAGGTATTTCTGGTAAAATATTTTTTTATATTATTAAATTGCTTAACTTAAGTCTAATTGAATGTCCCTCTTTACTTTTGGCCCAAAATTTCATGTTATGTTTACGTTTAATTTAGACGGTAATAATGTTTTATTGTCGCATAACTTTTTCATACTGATTTTAACTACCTCACATTATATTATATTTTTTCGTGGGTATGGGTTTTTTTTTGTCGTTCACTGAAGCGTATATTCTTTAAATTTCTTATTCTTGTTTCTAAGATCCAAAATCACTCGCAAATGAGTGGAGGCGTATAAAAAAAAATTGCTTAACTAGGGATAGTTTCCTCGTTTTAAGACAGTATATATATTTTTATTTTAAATAAATATAAAATAAAAATAAATTTTATCATTATTATTAGAGCAAACGCCAAAACATGCTTTTGTGTGTCCTGCCTCCAGATTTGAAAATAAATAATAAATATACGACTAATACCTAATCCCAAGTCATTACCAGTAAAACTGGAAATCAACTTACGCTCTTATTACTCGTTCCTAATATACATAAAAGTTTTCTTTAACTAAAATATAATTACTTTTGACCGGCAGATTGACGAAGTATTTAAATAAAAATTGTTCCATTGATTTTAAGAAAAAGTCATTGAAGAACGATCTCAAGGTTTTGTCTCGATACAATGATTTTAAATCACATAAATTTATTATAGAATTTAAAGAAGAGAGATACTTAAATTCACAATTTTGGAGTAAACAGTGACAGGTTTCGTCGCTTTTGAGACATCTTCGAGACAGATATGGCTCAAGCGATGAAAACGGTTACTAGAAAAACACTCGTCTTTAATTTCTATAGTAAAATCCACCAAAAATTTTCACTTAAATGTTTCACATAAGTTTTGCGGTATTTTTCTTAATTTTTTGTTTATGTATTGTACATCTTTAAAAAAAATCTTTTGTTTGTAAATATTTCATATCTGCAGTGCGTTTTTAGCATAATTTTAATTCCGTCAAATTGTTGATTTGAGCATTTCGTTAAAAAAAAACATTCGATAATGCACAAGATAAACTATTGAACTGTTTTTTAGTTTGAATGATTTTCGATAAACCACTAAGAAGTACCAACTGATGGTCGCCGTAAGGCGCTTTTTTCGTTGTTCTTTTTGCACTACAACAGGCCCAATTACAGTGGTGAATTAAAGCGCAAAACACCCGAGCATGAGAAAAAACAAATTACATTTTATTTGTGAGACGGGTTGATTGTTATTTTTGTTTTAAATTTTCGTGAAAATGACATGAAATTTAGACATGAAAATATGGTCCTATGAGCCGTGTTAAAACCAAAACGCTATTCTCAATTTTCGTTCCTTTTGAGTAATATGCAGTGTATGTTTTCTAAGTGCTTTTCCCAGACGGTATGGATAATTCATGACTTTTGTGAATAACTATTCCCAGAAGTTACGCATTTAAGCTATTGCGACTAATAGGTAAATTATTACATATTACATATTTTTAATTAAAGTATTGTTTTGGTTTTTCAAATTTGATTTTCTTCTGTAACGTAAAGGAAACTACCTTTGCTGTTGTGGAACAAAATGCATTGAGTCAAAAATATACGAGGTACTGTCATTTATGGTCGAAAGCAGTTGCCAATAATATTTTTGTGCCAATAATGGAGATTGCCGTCTTTGTTTTAACAGGCCTCAGTGCTTCGATTATGAACGCTATCTTCAACTGTATATATCGAGACGGTATACTTAACTTCTCTACTATCTGAATCTTCCTCGGTATGTTCTGCCTACTTGCTATATCGACATCATATGATCGAAACAAACCAATGAATGACCGCGAAAATTAGTCCGCGTTCCTTACTTCGTTAACATTTAAAATAGTTATCATTTTTATTTTAAATTAGATAGAATGTGTCAATTTTAAAGCGATCATAAACTCCAATAAATCCCAATTCAAGCAAAAAATGAACACTTGAACAATATTTTTGACACTTGCCAAGACGATATGCTTTATATCGGCTGTATTTATCTACCGAGCGACTACAAAGCCGCCTTCTTTAACATCTCGATACGTACACTCCGGAAGATAGTAAAATAGCCGGGATAAATATAAAAACAAAATTTATTTTTTACATTGGTAACATTTTAAGGCTAGATGCTCTTGTATGTTAATAGGGCAGCATCTAGCTAGTCTAGCCACCGCATCTAGCCACTCGTTTCCGAAACTGACAGTTATGTCAGAATTTAATTCGACTTCAAAATTTACTTATATCCCTCTCATATTTTTTATAGGCACTTTTTTCTTTTAAGAAAAAAAGTGCCAACCTCAAAACGATTAAAAATTTTAAGAAATCATAATTAAAGGAATTTTTTTTCGGTGGAACCAAATTTTTGATACTTTTAATGCGTAGATAAACGTATTGAACCGATGTACTTGCATCAAAACTTGATGGGGGGGGGGGGTATCGGTAGTACGTCTTTGTAGTCGGTCGGGACACTATTATCTTCAACTATGACCTATGACGTCATACTGAAGTTATGTCATTTTAGAGCGTAGATATGAATGTGTACCGTGACGTACGCTTCCCCTTGTTTGGTATCGATGTACCTACCCAAAACTTGAAGGTGGGGGGTTAGTAGAATATCTTTGTAATCGCTAGGTGAGAATTTGTCTCCAACTATACCGTCGAGGTGAAGGTATAACGTCTTTATCTTCCCATCATAATCGAGGCCCAGGTGTATATGTATTAAATAAAATATAGTTTTACAAAAAAAAAATTCTTCTTGAAAATATATATTTTTTCATGCTAACCCCTTAAACTCTTAGGCCGATTTCGTATGGCCGTTAACATCGCACGATACGGCTCGGCACGATAAAATACACAGGATGGATTAATATTTAGTGTTTTATTACTTACTTCAATTTTTTTTACACTTTATGTACATCTACATTTTATAAACTTACATATAAAGGGGGCCATATTGCCTTAATGCATTTTTTTCTTACCTACTCAAACTGTTCAGTTTAAGAAAATAAATAGTAGGTAGGTACCTATATGGACATATTCTAGGTATATTAACTTCGAATCTTGGAATTTAAACATATATTTGAACATATAAATGTACATATAAATGTAATTTGAAAAAAAATATTTCACTTTTTATTCTTTGAATAACAAACAGTCGTACAAAAAAAAACACTAAACGCATATTAAAAGTAAATCGACCAATTACGTAATCATAAATTACCTATATATCTAGGTACTTATAATTACCAAAAATACCATTTTAAAAAACTGGTTATGAGCTGAAAGAAAAAGTACAGATGAAAAAAAAATTAATGTGTAAATGTATGCTACTACTAAATATGTATATTTCTTGAAAACAGTAATTATATTATGTACAGGCCCGTTTGATGAGTGAATTCTTTGCGCGATTGTTTTTGTACATGCAGTTTTTTTTTAGAAAAAAAATTGATTAAAAATCTACACTGTACTATGAAAAGGGAGAGGGAACGGAAAGAAAAGAAAGAGAAGGGAGGAAAAACTAAAATATTCATACAGTAACATTTCAATCTGGATTTAAATTGAAATAAAGAAGGGGGGCTTTGACATTAGTGTTTATTTATTTAATGACAAGCAGACGCACTTATCTATTCACCATGAGACCAATAAATCTTCACTCAAATGCTTTTTTTGCTGAGCTTAATACCCGATAACAAAAAAAAAAAATGTAACATCAATTGACTCTAATTTACTGTGGCGTGAATATTTAGATGATACGTATGAAAAAGGTCTAATAATTTCGGTACCAGATAATTTTATTGTTTCTTTTATTTTAACCTATCTACTATTGATTCCCGCCGATTGAATTTACCCCATGGATCGGTTATAATATGTACTTTGTTTGATTCGACACTCAATAAATCACTGTATGGAGATTCTATGTGCCTCACACATTATATTCTAGGTACAGAGGAAGTATACATGGCTAACTCGGCTCAAATAATCACTACTGGGTCTTTGTTCTAGGCTGGGCGACGTTTTCATCACGGGATTTTCCACTCTTAGCGAACAAGAGATGTCGTTTCATACTGAATATGTTAATTCTATCCAATCCCGTGAAAGCCTTTCTATAGTGCGTAGTATAGGGTCCAACAGAAAAACATGACGTTTATTATTGAATATGTCTTTGCAGTACTACAGACCAAGAGGCTCAATTAAGGACCGTTTTCACTAAGTGAAATATCTACATAAAATCAAAACGTGTTCTTTGGCATAAATCGATTTTTCTATATGAGATATATCGATTGGTGAAATAACATTTCAGCAAACCGGTATATGTGCGAAGTTGAAGCGAGTTGAATTGGATTGGATTCTCATTTAATTGTGTAATAATATGAAAATATTTTAGATATAGCATACCTATACATATAAAAGATATAAAGAATATTAATATTATTCTACTAAATCCCAAAAGGAACACTCCCACACTACCAAAAATTAAATTAAAGGTTAAGTCATGGGATTTACCACAAATTCTGAATTCGGGCAAAGAAATTTCAGGTTTCTGGGCCCCGAATATTTAATATGTTACCCATACATTGCAAAATCATGACCCGGATTAAATTAAATACATTTGTAAAAAATTGGTTTCTAAATTAAGGTACAGAAAAATCGGAAAATTTACCAAATTTTTTAATTATTGTATAACCGTCATGTTTTTGTTTATTTTGTATAGAAATGTCTGCCTTAAAACAGGTTGTACCTAGTTAGGCAGACTAGACATGGTCCAGAGAAATATAGTACTTAAAATATGAAGTAGACAAAGAAATTGTAATTTTTGATAATAAATCGTGTTTATTATTATTATAAATATTAAACAAAAAAAATGTTTTTAAAAAAAAAAAAAAAAGAAATATTAGCGTTATTATGGTGGCCATTTTCAACGAGTTGTAAATAACTCACTATTAGAAAATGGAAATCAAGTTGGGGTCGAGTGTGGTTCGAATCTCGGACCTCTGATCCGTGAGTCCGCAACACTAGCCACGGGACCACAACCCGATTCAGTGTTGTTGTTGTCGTTGTTATTGATTCAAAGTTGATTATAATTATATTCAAAACTAAACTTAAATGTCATCTGCACACACAAATCAATTGTTCTATTCATTCCTTTAACAAAATATGCAAATATATAAATTTTGTGAAAATTAAAAAGTTTGGATTTTATAAATGAATAATTCTACGTCTTCTATAATACGAGGCATATCCAAAAAGTGAGAGTACTGTTTGGCTCTTGTGCTGTAAGTTTGTTTTTCAAAAAGTTGGCAAAACTGAACACAACAAGCACCAGTGACCATCGTTAGTACCAAAACTTGCGCCGGAATGTTTGTTTCTGTGAAAAATGACAATGAAAAATCCCGCCAAGTGCAAAGTGCGCGTTGTCATAAGGTTTCTTCTCGCGGAAGGAAAAACTCCGACTGAAATTTTTGCACGGTTTAAACTCGTCTGGTTAGGACATTTAAAACCACCCTGCATACTCCCCTGACTTCAGATTTTCATCTTTTTACCTTCCTGAAGACTCACATGGGTGGGAAAAAATTCCAACTGATGAGAAGGTGAAACAAGAGGTCTTGATGTGGATGAAGGAAATAGCGGAAGATTTCAAGAGGAAGGCATCAAAAAGGTTGTGCCACGACTTACAACCTACATAGCACGAAAAGGCGACTATGTGGAAAAATAAGTAATAAATTGTGGTCCATACATAACGCACGATGTTAATTGTAAATAAAACAAAAAGTTTTAGGAGAACTATCTTAATTTTTGTTATTATAATAGGAAGATGTATGACAACTATGTGTGAAACAAAATATCGGCCAAATGCTCGCCACGGCTTCGGTGGCATACCTCTATACAATGGTCCATATCTTCAATGACGCTGAGGCATAATTGTGGTTCAATGTCGTTAATGTGCCAAATTATTTCATCCTTTAGCTCTTGAATTGTTCTTGGCTTATTTATGTGCACTTGTTTGTGATTGTTGAAAAGCCGATGCATCCACAAAGAGTGACTGTTTGGTGCGGTTTATGGGCTGGCGGCGTCATCGGGCCGTACTTCTTCGAAAATGAGTCAAGCAGTTACCGTGAATGGTGTTCGCTATGGCGAGATGATAACGGACTTTTGTGGCCAGAAATTGAGGATCTGGAGCTGGAAGATATGTGGTTCCAACAGGATGGAACCACTTGCCACACAGCCGACGAAACAATGTCTCTTTTGCGCGATAAATTCAATGGCCGTGTTATCTCACGTCGTGGCGATGTCAAATGGCCGCCACGATCATGTTATTTGACACCGTTGGATTTCTTTCTTCGGGGATATTTAAAAAAATAAGTGTGCGTCAATAAGCCAAACAGAGTTTAGTCTGTTGCGAGCGTGCGCCAGCTACTTTTTTCTTCGAAATTACTAAAATGCCTATATGTACGCTAAGATACTGCTCAAATCGATCTGGAAAAGCGATGGTATAACCTTTCACCGGCAAGTAATGTTCTTATTTTCATCAATACTTGTTTAAAATGGCAATTTTAATGTCAAAAAGTCTTATTCATATGTTACAATTCGTGAGTTATCTCCTGCCTCCGTCCTGCTCAGTTAGTCGGGCGTAAAGCGAAACAGCAAACAAAGGTGACATACTAAATAGAACTTACAGTAGATCAGTGTAAACAGTCCGTGCTTTTTACTGTACTACTTGTTTTGCTTGTCAATGTCGACGCGACGATACTTGCTATCTGCGCTGGTCAATCCCTGTCCTTTGAAGACAACTTTTTAGCTCGGATTTGTATGGAGTGTCATATCTTTATTTTATATCTTAATGCATGTAATTTATATGTATAACATAACAACGAACCAAAAAGCTTTACAAATAATCGAATTCGCTTATTAAATTTCTGCGTTTTAATTCATTGTGTATTTTATTTGACACTTATTTTAATGAACTCGTTTTTGTATGAAATTTTGAAGTGAATTTTAACCTACTAAAATAAGTTTTAATTTCAATTTTGGCCGAAACTAGAGAAAAGCCGAAATTCGGTTTCGTTTCGGCAGAAAATCTCGTTTCGGTCTGTCAGTAGTAGATTCTACTAACCAAATAATATAAAGTCAGTGAATCGCCATACATCCCTTGCGGACCCTGTATTTCCTCTGTGTGGTGGAGACTGGCGACTCATCCTCCGAACTAACAAAAAGGGGTTGGTCACTCTGGAATATTGCGCCGGCCTAATCCACCCCTGATCCACCCCAATCAACACGTAGCCTTTGTGTATTATCGCTTCAAATCCGACCCTTTCACAGAATCCAATTCCACTTGGAGGAGAGAATTTGGCGATTTTCTATTTCCAAGCAACGTTTTAGGTCGGTTTTCCCGGTTTCATTTTACAGTATTTGGCTGTAGTCTTTTTCAACTGAACTTTCAACAACACAAAAGACTGGATTTCACCCCCTCGGGAGTCATTACAACAGGGATGAAGAATACTTTAAATAAGGGAATACGGAAGTCTAGGCATTTATAGGGCTTATGACCTATCATTGGCTAGTTTAATTCACTTAAATCAACAACTGGACGAATTGAAGAAATGTGGATGTTCAAACATAGGCAAAATGATGAATATTACACAGTGTGTAAAATAGCCACTTAAACCAGCCAATGACAGGTCATAAGCCCTGAACATGTCTAGACTTCCATATTTCCTTATTTAAGGTATTCTCCATCCCTGTTGTAATTTGTTAATTTATTATTCATTTGAGAAAACCATTAATTACAGAAAAATACAGTATTTATCAACAAATCTGATATTTATCAAAACTTCTAAGAGCAACTTTTGTTTTCATGCTTCAATGTCCAGAATGATAGTCATATCGTCACACAACTTGGAATTCTTCGAGATGAATCTTCCGGATTTTTGTATATCTCTTCGCCATTATACAGTGTGATGGATTGGCATGGGTTACCTCGAAGTCTTCCATCTTGATCGTGTTTAAAAAAAAATGTTTACCATTTTTTTATTGCCCTTGTTTGTCTTTGCTCCATAGTTTATATTCTTTTTGTTTAGTTTTTTGCACATATGTTTCTTCACATAGCTATTGTAATTAATTAGCTTAGGCCGTATATATAAATAAATAACCCAAAAAGTAGGGTCAATTACAGCTTTTTTCATAATTGTGAATACAATATTTAAAAAAAGCATACTTTCTTATGTTACTCCATATCACTACACTTGAAAAAAAAAAAGAATACATGTGGTGAGATACATTTCAAAATTATGCCAATTACTGATGTAATAACTTATATTTACATATAAGTTATTAATTTAAAAAAATACTTGGTACATTTCCACTTATTTATTTTGACCAATTAGCACATTCACCCTCTAATGGGCATCTTCAGACTGGTGAATATTATACAGTGTATGGATAATTTATATAAAACTAAATATTATCTTAAGTGCAGGTACATTAAAAATAAGTTGAAAAAAATACAATACGCAATATTGCAATGGAACAGAGTGAGACAAATGATCGAAACACGTGTTGGCGGTGTACTTTAAGAGGATATTCTATGTTATGAAAAATATTTATTGTTTTATTACAATGTACAGGGTCTAACTAAGGGGGCTAATAAGGGTGAGTTTTTAAATTCTATCTGCTGATTTATTAAAACTCTATCGCTATTATTTTTTATCCTATTTATTTCTAAAATTTCTGATCTATTTAACTTTTTACTTTTATGTCCTACATGTAAAATTTTTATGTTTTTTTCTTTTTCAAAAGTATGTTTAAATTCATTTAAATGTGATGCATAGTTAAATATATACAGAATCACTAAAACTAGAAGCTGATCGTAAAATAAATCTTATAATCTTGTAAGCCTTTCTATATAGTAGAACTATTTTTCTTTGCATTGGATTGGTGTTTAAAATATTAATCTTAAGTATTTATGTGTGTTAAGTTATAATTTCGCAGTTGAACGATAATAATGGCATGAGTCCAAAGCTGTCATTCTTGAGCTAAGAATGCAGAAATGTTATGAGTATATTTCCTTATCCCCACCATTAACGGCATAATTCCTAAAAAAAGAAAAGTGACAATGTTATCTAATAACTTTTTATTTAAATTCAAGAAATACTAGTAGCACAATGGTCATTTTGCTATTGTGATATCTGAAAACACTTAAAAGATGGTACTGTGTGTAAACCTTCAGTTGTGCTTTTGATTTTTTCGAATAAATGTTAGCTGTAACATATTACAAAAAAGATGAAGAACATCTTGTAGAAGGGAATATAAAAGTCTAGGCATTTATTGAGCTTAAGATCTGCCATTACCTGGCTTAAGTGGCCACAATGTGTAACTTTCACCATTTTGCCTATGTTTGAACATCTATATTCCTACAATTCTTCCATCTGTTAATCTTCATGAAGTTTACGAGCTGAAACCTTCATAAATGCGAGTCTTTTGAGGCATTCCGACCGAATTATTTCACCTACATACTAGGCAACGCCTGAAAATACTTTTCAATGTTTAATTTTTCTTTTTGGACCAGCTGGTTTCATAAACAATATTTTGAGTCTATCCAATTTTTTGAAGATGAAACTAATGAAACTATTCTCTTTTTCAAGGAATAAAACGCTATCCTTTTTTTTCCTTTTTTCTTACTATACACGGCTTACTGCCTTTTATAGAATACAAAAATTAACAAAATTATATTTACCTATTTGGATTTTTGCAATATACCTAATCTGCTTTCTAAAAATTACGAAATTTAGTAGTAGAATGACATGAATTTCTTCGAAATATTATCTTCTGGGAAAAAAATGTTTATTAACAGTCGCAAGATTATTTAATGTTTAAATGATATAAATTAAAGTTATAAAAATTAAATACTTGCAAACATTTATCAAATCCAAGAACAAAGTAAAAAAATACAAAACTACAGTTTTTCTTGAGATTCAATTATTTTAGCCTGTTAACTACACAGTCATATTCAAGTGTATACACGGGAGATGTGATATTTATACCAATTATCTTACCTTGATTTTATACTGGTACTTTGGTTTCTGTTAGATTCATGAATTAAAGAGTTGGTAAAACCTAACTCATTTGAAGCTATTGTACTTTACTTCCATATTTCCGTTTGAAATATAAGATAAACCATCGATATTTTTAATTTTATATAAATATTGTTATAAAAACATCTTAGATTTTGGCCATTTGTTCAATATAACTTTGGGAGTTCCCATGATATATTTGATCTCTCTATTTTAGAGGCTGGTCAGCAAATGAAAAAAAAGAGACATAGAAAGACTTTATGAAAAATAAATTACAACCAGTTTATATAAATATTGTATATAATATCAGAATCGGGTTGTAGTCCTGTGGCTAGTGTCTCGGACTCACGGACCAAAGGACCATTGATTCCCATTTTCTAATAGTGAGTTATTTACAACTTGTTAAAAAAGGCCTTCAAAATAAAATATTTGGGTAAATCATAACGCAAATACTACTTTAAAAAAATATATTTCCGACGTATTTATGGTATTATGCATTTGCAAATTTTATAATCAATATCCATAAAAAAGCATCCGTTTATGGCAAAAAAGGTCTTTCGCTTTAACATTTTTTATTTTTTAAACGATCGTCCTTTTTTACAAAATATTTCATTCGTATCTAATTTGGTGGGATGGTCTTAAAGGTATGAAAATCAATTTATAAAGCATTATTTTGGCAAAGGGGAGTGAAAAGTTAATAATTTTAAGGGTTCCAAAACAACGTACCTACATCTGAACCCTACATTATTAATGTAGGTATCCCTGCCATACAAAACATAAAACGACGCTGTTTTTATAAGCAGTCATTTATAACCGACGAGAAATAGGATAAATATTTTTAAAATAAAATAAAAACTGAACGCGGAGTATTATTTTGGAAAACAAAACAGCTTTCAGTGTTAGCTGCGGGGTATCATTTGGTCAATTGAAAAATAATTTTACAACCTACTGGCAGTCAAAAGGCAGCTTTAAGAGGGTAGTCTTCTATATTTAAAACTAATCTGTAATTTTAAAATTACAATGACGATTTTAAAATAACTTCAATTTTACTTACCCAACAAGTTTTAATATCAATATGTTCCTTTTTTATTGTTACTTATCAACCAAGCGGTAATGAGTTCAAGATGGCGTTATAATTTGCAAGAAAAATATTAAAAACATTGCAACAAGGCATTGACATAAATTTACTGAAATTTATTGTAACAGAAAGAGACAAAAAAATTAAGAGGGGAATATGGAAGTCTAGGCATTAACAGGCCTTATGACCTGCCATTGACTGGTTTAAGTAGCCACTTTACACAAGGTGTAACATTCACCATTCTGCCCATGATAAATTTTTACATTTTTACTTTTTTTTGCACCACAACAGGCCAGGAGGCCCAATTACAGTGGTGAATTACAAAACACCCAGGCTTGAGAAAAATCGTGCTTATTTTTTTTGTGTTCTCTCCGGAAATCGAAACCAGAACCTTCCGTGTGTGAGTCAAGCACCTTGACCACTACGCCACGGAGGCCGCCATGATTGAACATCCACATTTCCTCAACTCTTTCATCTGTTGATTTTTGTGAAGTAAAAGAGCTGAAACCTTTATCATGTTGGTGAGATTTATCCGGCTGAACCAATTCACCAACTAGGCAACGCCTGAAAATAATTTTCCAATTTTCACACTTCTTCTTTTAATTAAGTTCAACAATGTTTTTAGAATGTTCAAATGCTTGCAGACTGGCTGGATTTCAAATAACTCCCTAGGGAGGAAATCCAGCCAGTCTCCATTTTTTGTATGTTCAGATTATTCTAATCTTTAACACCCTCTGGTGATGCGTATGTAACAATATGATTTTATTTATGTAAGTGTGCCTACTAACACAAACAAAAATGGTATGTTTACTTGATTCACCGACATACACTAATATATTAACATCGGGTTTTTCAATATTTGAACGCGCCGTACCAAATATTATTTTATTTGATTACGTAGATGTGTTCTGTCTTTCGTAATGATTATTGTATACCAATATGAAAGTATACCTACTTATATAATATTACGAATATGATTATTTCTGTTTATTGCTTTATTGCTTCTAGCAATTATTTTATATGTTTCTTTTAATCATTTTCCAATTAATTTCGTGAACTGATGATTCTAACCCTTTCGCATGCACAAAAATCTCTGTAGGTACTATGTTTTTTAAGCATAAGTGCTTTTTAATTGTCCTATAAATATACGTATACATACATCTTTATTGTTTTTTCGTTATTCAATAAAATACACATGTTATCACAATATTAATAGATTAATTTAAAAAAAAAAAAACAAAAAGTATTAAAATATAAATATTTGTCCTGATAAACTATAAAATAATAGTTTGTTATCGGGTGCTCAGACATTAGTGATAATTAAGATTTAAATAAAACAGTACACCCATAATATTGTAGGTACACATAAAACAAATGATCATAAATTAATTTTGTTTTAAAAATAAAAAGTAATTTAAAGAAGAAGAAAAAACTCAACCAAACTGGATGAAATGGTTAAAACTATTTTTATTAAAAATATAAAAAAAAGATAAGAAAAATAAAAAAATTGCTGAATGCATATGCATTACGATTTTAGAGTTTTTTAAAAGAAAAATGGTGGGTACTCATAAATGCAACCAAAACAATATAAAAAATTAACTAAATAATACAAAAAAAATAATTTATATACGATTGAATTTCGTTTTTCGTTATAATAATTTTAAAATCATTGTTACCAAATATATAATTATTTTGCGTTTTTGAATAGTTTATATGTTCGTATTATTTTTTTTTCATTTTTTTAAACTACAACAGGTCAGGGGTTCCAACAGGTCAGGAGGTTCCAACAACGATTTTTTCATTGTAAAAGGGTTAAGAGCGATGGTTACCTACTTACAAAACCAGACAATCTAAAACCGAAGCATCAAGCTGTTTTTGATATATCATATTATGTCCGATAGCCGAGATGAACGATTATTGATAAATTACTAAAAATCGCATATTTATTATCCGATTCAGATCTTCTGCTGTTGTTCTTATTCATCTCGGCTTGACAGGTTTTGGACATCTTAAATGGTAAATAAACGATTGGATTCTTAAGATTAATATTACCTATTGCTTACATCGGCTCACCTTTTTCTTTATAACAGAGGTGGACTTTACGCGTGGGATAAACCCTTTTAAATTCCAGAAATTCTCTACTAAAAAAGATTCGTTTAAATATGTTAATGTTATGTATACATATATATAAAGGTATACGAGTGTATAAATATAATATCAACAGAGTTATGATTTTTTTTATATTTTTTTATTTATTAACCCTTACGGATTATTACATTCATTTCACGAAAAAAAAAACTTTTTATTCATACTCTGTTGTTGATAATAATATTCTTTATATCTTTTAAAAAGTTTGTCCGAGTCTTTTGTTTAGTTTTGTCTGGTAGTTTATTGTATAATTTTAGTCCCCGATTTATTAGTATCAATTGTCCTTGTCTCGTTTTGGAATGTTGAATGTGATATTGTTCTGATATTGTTGTACTATGTCCATGGTAATAACATTTTTTTCAAGTTTTAGTTATTTGTCTATAATTGCATATCACACATCTGATAATAAAGTCATACATCAAAAAAGGGGAGAGAGCCTGCAAAATAAAATAAAATGATGTGTCATGTTTTTTTGTAGAGTTTTTTTACATCGATGTGTCATATACTTGTATTTCTCATATGAGCGATAATATCCAAAATGGAGTTCTTGAGTTACGTATGCAAAAATGTTCCTTAAGGAAACGCGGTCTGACTTTCTTTCATATAAACGTATTTCAGTATTTTCTTCTTTTGGATTACAGCACTAGAGCAGTGGTATTCTTGCACACCATAGATATGTACCATTGGCGAGTTTCTGTTGTTTAGTATTTTTGATAAATTGTTTTGATAGTCCACGGTCCCGACAAAAAAGGATTGTTTTCTGCCACCATTTTTTGCATAATTTTATTTTGAGAACGATACGTTGGCTAAGCGCGATGGTGGGGGTAATCATTGTTCCGCGGAGATAACCTGCCCGTGGGCCCTCGGGACAATGTTTTGTCTTACAAATTGCTGTTTTTTTAAAAAAATATATTTTATTTTTTTTACATATGGGAGTTGCTTTTACCTTGCTTTACCTTGCTTATAATATATAAGGTTGAGGTATATTTCAAAAAATGGATTTTTCTGCAATTAAATATCTTAAAATCTATCTAAACTATTGGGATCAGGAGGGATATATTAATGTGGGCTAATCGGGGACTTCTCAGCATTTGCTCTTTGCATTTACAAATTGCTGTTTACACGTGGACAATAGTTGAGTCCTGGGACGAAACAACATTGTATTGAAAACGGCCTTTTAGGAGCAATGGCAAAACTTTGAAAGAAATGTGAGATAAAATAAATATTCTTATTTCATTTTTTTCATCGATTCCCCTAACTTCCCGAATTGTCGTACCGATTTGCTGGTATATAGAACTAGATTGATTATATTTCGGTAGATGGAGATTTATAAAGTTTAACCTACCGCCTTGATACGTATCGATGAAGATAACAGTTTCAATAACTCCCCTATCTAAATCCGCCTCTGTTTATTGGGAAAATGAAGTAGGCAGGTATTTTATCTACGACAAACGATATAAAATACGAAGGCGAGGTAGTATTTCGTGTTGTAGTAAGTGCGTATTACGTTTAAAATATTGAGTGCATGTTGATACGACTACCTTACATTTAAAGATTAACGAAATGTTAATATTTTTTTAAGAAGAGAACTCTGGATTATCTAAAAATGTTCGCATAAGACAAAATACGTCCCAAAATAATAGTTTTTTAGCTTATTATTTTAATCTAAAAACGCCAAAAAGATTTGAAACTGTATTTAATTTTCACCGGTTTCAATATTTCTAACGTTATATAAAATGTTAAAACATAATGTGATCAGTAAAACCAACTAATAACAGGTCATAGGCTTAGATTTACATGACAATTTCACAGTCTCCGTTGAAATATCACCGTCAAGAAAAAACTATTTTTAGATCAATTCATAGGTATCGAATCCAGGATCTCATGTATGGTTTGCAGTCACGCCAACTATTGCACCACGAGACGGATATTGAGATATCAATTGAACTTATTGGGAACGTTTTTTAAGTTACTAGAATTCTATTCGTCCATGTGCTTTGTAGCTGTAAGACGTTTGGTAAACTAGCTTCTTTTTGAAAATGTAATTTAATATGAAATTACTTCACAGGTTCTTCAATTTCTTAAATAGTGTGTAGAATCTTACCCACCCATGAAATCTGTAGCTACAAAAAATGTTGGGGTATGGCGCTCATTGAAGTGTTTTTTTCAAAAAAGGCACAATAAAAATTATCCATATAAATAATCTAAATCTTATTAAATATTTGTGTTTAACCACTTACCGACTTTTCTATGTCTACCGGTTTCGATACTTACCCGTATCTTCGTCGGGACACCAATTAAATCAACATGCAAAATAACATGTAAAACCCACACCTTCAGTGTAATTATTAAGTGTTAATTGGTGTCCTGACGAAGAGACGGGTACGTCTCGAAACCGGTAGACATAAAAAAGTCGGTAAGTGGTTATATACAAATATTTAATAACATTTAGTAAAATGTTTGATCGCATAATTAATGCTTTAAATATTAATAATATATACCGCTCCACAAGCGTATAGCCTATGTTAGGTTTTTGTTATTTTTATTGTGCGTTTATTGCTTGTTTTTAAAACGGTGAATATTTTGTTAATTATCTCTGTTTATTAAGTTAGTTTTCTTTGTTTATTCTCTAATGTAAAAACATTTTAAAAAAGTATATTGTTAAGTGTCCTCTGCGCGGGTAACCCCAGTGAGGTCACATTATATTTATCATTTATTATTTATTATAGTTTGTAAGAGAAAAATATGAATAAATAAATAAATAATCAATTGATAAACAACATATTTATCCTTATTCAAATTAAAATATATAAGTTTTAAGCATTTTTTTTCCAAACTGTAATAACTATCAATATTATGTATCTTTTTTGGGTGATACCGTGTATGTTGGATTTGATCCGACGTTTCGGCTACCATTGCAGGAGCCATCTTCAGGGAAAAACTGTGTGTTTTATAGAGAAATGTATGTGTTTAAGTACTAGTAATTTGTACCGTGTCACAGTCAGCAGTAGGCACATTTCTTGTTTTGTAGGAAAGAATAATTTTTCGCCTTTGAACCAAAAATTCTACATAAACCTAGTAATTATAGTGCACGAATAATAAAAGAGGCAATTGAAATACACAGACATCCAAATAATATAAACAAAGACGACGGGCTTAAATTAAATTCAACATGGTTCCCAGCACTACATATGACAAAAACGAATAGAAATGTGCCTACTGCCGGCTGCGACACAGTACAAATTACTAGTACATAAACATAATTATTCTTTCCTACAAAACAAGAAATGTGCCTACTGCTGACTGTGACACGGTACAAATTACTAGTACTTAAACACATACATTTCTCTATAAAACACACAGTTTTTCCCTGAAGATGGCTCCTGCAATGGTAGCCGAAACGTCGGATCAAATCCAACATACACGGTATCACCCAAAAAAGATACATAATATTGATAACAGTGACCGTGAAAACCTTCGCACCTATTTGTAATAACTATGTCCAAAAGTACTTTCTCTGGCACTGATTATCTTAATGTAAAGGAAAACATCAATACATTGCCTTAGTCTTTCCAAAACTATTTATCTTATGTACCTATATTAATTTTTAAGTTTAGGATTTTATTCATTTGATTCTATATTAGAAACTGTTTACATTCACGGTGATTCAGAATCTCCAGAAGAACATTTCACATGGTAAACATTAAAAAAATTCTTTTTAAAAAAAATATATATATTTCAAAAACTAATTTATTTTCCGAAAAACAAATTTTAAAAAATTCCCTTTATATCCAACTGCTTTCCTAGACTAAGTTTGGTGCTTATCGTTTCGTTGGTCAAATACGTTTTTTAATATTTTTTTCAATTGAAAAATGCGGTTTTTCGAAAAAATCATTAGGATATTTTTGAAAGTACATAATAAAAATTTTCTTCTAAAGTTTCGCGGTATGGCCCTGAAACACCATGCATAGGTATTTGTATTTTCGTTAATTTTTTATTCATTTTTTTAGTAAAAATAAATATTTGCGTTTTTATAATTTACCTAAATATTTCATTTTAGGTAAATAATTAACTCTCAGAAAATGGGAATCAAGTTGGGGTAAAATTGGATTCGAACCACGGACCTTTGATCCGTGAGTCCGTGCCACAGGACCACAACCCGACTCAAATTTGTTTTGTTTTGTTTATATGCACAAGGGTTTGGAATTTTCTTAATTGTTCATTGATAAAATATTATTTTATATTTTGTTGTTTGCCGTTTATAAAAACGTGTTTCTTTAAAATGAAGAAATTTTTTAAAATAAAATCTTTTTTGCACAAATTTTTTCGTTAAGTTCTGATTCTATTTTATTACTCTCATAATACCTATTTGCGTACACTTTTTTTTACGGTTTGTCGTATGTAAATGTCTAATAAAATACAAGTAAATGTGTGTAAAGCCCTTTACAATAAGTACATTATTTGAGTCCAAGATATTTTTTTCATGACAGTAAAAAATGATGAAGCCCAATCTACATCAGGATTGATATGACCTTAAAATGTCTAATTTCGCTCTCCACTTGCATTGTATGCAGAAACTTAATAAGTTTCTTTGTTCTCTTTATGAATATGGAGGCCATTGAAATTTTGAATTTAGAATAATAAGCCGGTGGTCGAGTAGCCAATGGGAGGCGGCGGCGGTAGAGCGAGTAAAAAGGGACTGGCCTCCCTTTCATATGGGATCATGTACACGTACGGTGTGTTATATGCGCTGACACGTATGTATTAGTATGGAATTGGTGCATGAGTAGATTGTAAAGTTCCATGCACAACCGAGAAATTTATTTAAAAAATCTGTTTTTTTAGATCCTTCCAATGCTTTGCTAGTTACGCATGTATCTAAATACATATTATGTTTTTGTAAAATATCTAATATCTAATAACAATAAATATATTTCTAATATTTTAGTTTTAATAAGATATTGTTACAAGTTAAGTACTGCATAAGCCGGCGGGTCAAATGTTTTTGAAAAAATATTTTGCAGTCTTTTTAAGATTAGATTTTGGCTAAGCAATTTGTTTATTTAATATTTATACATTTTTTCAGTGGGTATAATAGTATTTCGGCTTAAAAAAAATATCACAAATTGTGTTGTAAGTTAAAACAAAATAATTTTAATGGTTTAATCTAACGGGTAACTTTTGTAATGTTTGATTTCAATTCAATTAGTGAAATTAGTTTATACAATTTTTGATAGGTTATTTTTTCTTTTTTTAGTATCTCTCACGTTGAAATAAATTATACTACGATAACTAGATATTTTTTTGAAGAGAAATATTTGCGTTCTTATGATTTACCAATAATTTCAATTTTAGGGGACATTTTTAACTAATTGCAAATAACACAGTATAAGAAAATGGGAAATAAGTTTTGATAGAGTGAGGTTCGAGCCTTGGAACTCTGATTTGTGAGTTAGCGACATCATCCATGGAAAAGCACGTTGATCTGCAGAAAATGTAGTTTTTAAAAAAAAAATGGTATTACGTTTATCGTAATATTAATCATTGATTCAACATAAATTCGAAATTTATTGCAACAAAAAATGCAGTGGTATTATGATTTATAAATATGTTAAATTAAAAATAATTACTGATTTTTGGGCATAGCTTAGCTTGGCAGATAAATAAGTACATTTAATATGATCAATATGTTTAAAGTGTCAATCATAATATAAATAGAAATAAAAAATAAAAAAAAACAATGTTACTACAAAATATGAGTAGGTAGTAGATAGGGCATGAGCAAAATATGAAATAAAATGTTTGTTTTTTGTAAAAATTCATCTTAACTTTGTTATTAAAATTAAAACATCGACACGAAAGAAATATAATATAAATTAAATCTTGGAAATACCAATATTTCTCAATATCGACTGTCGGCAAATTACAATTAAATATAACAATTGTTAAACTATGTTTGTAGACGAAGCTTTATAAAGTTACAAAGTATCAAACGCTGCTTGTGTGTGTGATAATAAACGTGTAGGTACAGTAAAGCTTACTTGTGTGAGAATGAGTGCATGTTTCACGATATTATATTGAAGCTTACATACAATTATTGGTGGGAAGGCTGTGACAGTGTATTTTCATTTACACAAACGATTTTTGTTTGTTGTAAGTGGTAAAAACTTTTTTCGATAGGTGCCTTTTAAAATCTACAAAGAAACACAAAATTGTAAAAATAACATTGCCTAATAATAAAATTTATCATCCAACTGAACTGTAGATTATAAAAATATAAACGCATGTTTAGTATTTTTTCTTAGAGAAGTTTTTAATTTTTTGAAATATTTTTATTTACTTTTTTTTGCACCACAACAGGCGAGGAGGCCCTATTAAAGTCGTGAATTACATCACAAAACACCCAGGCTTGAAAAAATTACATTTAATTTTTGTGTTCTCACCGGGAAGCGAACCCGGCATTCTCCGTGTGTGAGTCAAGCGTCTTGACCACTACATCACGAAGGCCGTTTTTTAAGTAAATTATGAAAATAAACGGAAAACAATTTTGACGTATAATATTTTAAGAAGCCGAAATGTTAATAACAGATGATTTTATGGCATCTTTTTTGTGTTTTTAAAATCAAAATTAACTTAAAATTACTATTACTGCAAATATTTATATTTGCGTATTTATGATTTACTCAAATATTTCAATTTGGGGGGCCATTTTCAACGAGTTGTAATCAACTCAATATTAGAAAATTGGAACCAGGTTGTGGTAGAGGGGAATACGAAACTTGAACCTTTGATCCGCGAGTTGGCGACACTAGTTACGGGATTACAACCCGGTTTTTCATACATACATATTATTTGTTTAGCTGCTTTATTAAACTCTTTTACTGTATCTGCGTTCCATCTAGAGCGTAAGACCTTACCTTAACTTTATAGACGATCGAGAGTCAATGTCCTATATATCACTGGTTACGGATAAGCAAATGGTGAATGAAAGAAAACAAAAACTGTCAGTATTTTTTCTGTTTTTTTAAATTATTTGTCTTTTTTGTTTGCCGTACGTCTGAAAGACGGCGGAAAAAACTGGGAACTTTTTCGATTTTTGAAAGGTCCTAGCTCTCATAAAAAAACAATTTATCAAAAAATCTTAACAATAGATACACGTTAATGGTAAATATCCATAGTATCTAAACAAATCCCTGCTCTAGTGCTATAATCCAGGGAGATAATAAAGGAATACTTTTGTATAAAGAAAAGTCAGACCTAAATTTGTTGCAACAAAGAGGGGAAACATTTTTGAGAAAGGAATATGGAAGTCTGGGCATTTACAGGAATTCTGACATGTCATTGACCGATTTAAGTAGCCACTTTACACATAGTGTAACATTCACCATTTTGCCTATGTTTTAACATCCACATTTTCTCTACTCTTCCATCTGTTGACTTTTGTGAAGTGAAAGAGTTGAAACCTTTATTATGTCATGTGGGTGAGATTCATCCGGCTGATAATAACTCTAAATAACTTCTAAATAACTCTCTAGGGAGGAAATCCAGAGAGTCTGCAAACATTTGAAAATACACAAAACATTGTTGAAAAGTCAGACCGCCTTTCCTCTTAATAATTGCATTGACGAAGAAAACTAATTACCCAAATAATTTATACCAGGGTTGGTTGGAAGAAATTTCTATTTGGCAATAAGCCCGCCCATGTTCAAATAACATTATGTACAAAAAGTTAAATATTTTTTTTTTATATATTTGCAAACCTGAACCCCGATTACTATGATTCTTCGATGGTCAATAAAGTAAAAGCGTTCAATATTAAAAATAATGTGATTAATACTCATGTTTTTAAAGACATTTCTTGCTAAAATTCCATAGTATTGATATAAATATATATATTTAATTCCTTGGTTAAGTTTAGTTTTGTTTAATTTTGTTTTTATAATTTTTTTTTCAGACATGTTCAACTACGGAACCCGTAAAAGATACTTCAAATATTCTAGCAAATGTATGCATTTTCGTACAAAATAATTGATTTTACTTTATAGGCAGTTGGAGATTACTTAGTTAGCTTCCTATTGAAATCAGGGCGCTGAAGATCCTGGATAAATAAGTAAAACAGCAATGAGTTCCATTAATTTATTTTCTATTTTATCACGTCCGTCTAAAATAGTTTAGACTGTAGTTCGCCGGGTAGTACCAAACTACAGTACGGGCTAAAGGAACTGTAGAGAAGTGTCCATTTTCATTATACGGAAAGAATTATAACAATAAATCATAATGACGTTTGATTTGGTTCAAAGTGAAATATTTCAACGACGGTACAGATTTTTATTATTTTGTTTTGTTATTAGCGGAACCGTTTTTTGTTATTTCTTTTCTTCTTTTTCAAAACTCGCGTTCGTCAGATTAACGAATCAAATCTTTTGTGCTTCGGCCGGAGAGGTGTTATTTTGAATTAACATTTTGTAACAGGATAAACTCAACATTCTTATGTACGTTGTTCTTAAATTAATCAATTCATCGGTTGTATTAATTCGCTTAGTTGTCAACCTAACCTATAAAATATATACGGGCAGTTAAAGAATGTGTTTGAATTTTTTTCATTCAAGAAAAAAAAAGTTTTTGACAAGATAAAACACAGTTTTTAAAGAGTTTTAAAAATACATTTAAATAATTATATTTCTTTTTGGGCAAATGAAGAAGTACATTGCTACATGAAATTTGATATGAAAAATGTTTTCTTACACGCGGAAAAAAATATAACATCTTTTTATTTTTTGTGTATTTGTTTATTTTTCCATAGAATTGTTGAAATGTTTACAAAGAATTTCCATTACAATAATAAACTTTATAAAGTACATCTTAAAATTAAGCTATAACATAATTTGGAAAAAATGCCCACAAAGACTTCAGCGTCTGAGCGTGGGCCATTCCTTTTTTAATAATTTATAAGTTTATACCATAGAAAAGAAAAACAAGATTAACATATGCTGATATGGCAAAAACAGGATTTATTAGCACTATGTATTTTATTTTAAATTTAAATGTTTTTTTTTAAGGTGTCTATCTGTTTTTTTCGTGCTAATCCAAGACCTCAAACCTACTCTCAACTGTATCAGAGATTCAACGTTTTGTAATTCCTTACGTAGAAGATTGAAAGACCTAGGACCAACATGTAAAGAGTGCCTCTGTGCGAACTTAGTTCTGCATCCTGACAGTACACTATCGGATTTATTGCTAATCCGATTTAAATTATTGCTAAATAATTGCCTATTTATGTAAATATATTTTAGGCACTGAAATAAATATAATTTTCTAAAACGAAGGAGTCCACTTTTTACGATAGTTCATTACTAGGGAATAGTATATGTTTTTTGTACATGATCTTAATTATGCTTATCTGTGCAATTTCTATTGAGCGACTATGCACGTCCAAGACTCCTCCCCATCCTATTATACCATATGTGATTAAAGATTGAATTAAAGCGTAATATAACATTTGAAATTTTTCTTAGGTTAAAATATTTTCAGTCTTTGGAAAACATAAGATGAATATCTGAGTTTGTCTGTTAGTTTAGCTATATATGTTTTCATTTTAGCCTATAATCTATGTATATACCCAAATACTTATAGCTTTCCCCTGAACTTATTTTGTATGACTTAATACAGATATTTACATTAAATTTTAAATCATAGATTTTGTTAACATATTACAACAGAGATGAAGAACATTTAAGAGAACGTAATATAGAAGTCCAGGCATCTACAGGGCTTATGACCTGTCAACGGCTGGTTTAAGTGGCCACTTTACACACTGTGTAACATTCACCATTCTGCCTATATTTGAACATCTATATTCCTTCAATTCTTTCATCTGTTGATGTTTGTGAAGTTAAAGAGCTGAAACCTTTATTTATGCAGGTGAGATTCAACGAATTGAATTATTTCACCTACATACTAGGCAACGCCTGAAAATATTATTTTTTCAATTTCTATACTTCTTCATGGACCAGGTAATTTATCAACAAGTATGTATATCTATACTTGTTGATAAATTACCTGTATAAATATTTTGTAATGTACATAAACGTTTATAAAATAAATTAATTGAAATTGAATTAGCCATGCAAATGGCTTGACTACAATATTACTTTCTTTAAAATATTTTCCATCCCTCTTGTAATATGTTGAAGTTATATTTACTTTAAGATAATTCAACTTTAATAGAAAATACAGACTATATAGAATAAGTGCCTATCTGCTATCGCACAACTCCCCCCTCCTAAGACCTTACAATTTACAAAAAGATGATAAATGCAGTCAAACGCACATGTCACATTGCATATAAATAAATAAATAACGTATTTTGTGTGTAGGGTACCAAATTGGATGGAACTCGCGACACATAATTCCTTTCTGGTTGGAGAAATCTCTAGAGACGACCCTGTGTATAAACGAGGGTAAGTTGAAAGTATTGCCCAATTATTGTATTTTTAAAACATTTTTTTGAATTGATATACATATTTATAATTTTTTTATACAGCCATATGTAAATTTTTGAATATACCTTCTTATTCAATGTATTTAAAAATTTATTTTATATTTTCTGTCAGCGATGCATCGAGATGGAAATTTCCATCATATTAAATACATAAGTATAATTATTAAAAATCATATTTGTCGGAGTAGAGTCGGCCTCGTGCTGTAATGGTCCTATTATACAAGAGGTCTCGGGTTCGATTCCCGACATGGTTGATAAACAATATTTATAGAAAAGGGTGGTTTTTACCCTAAAAATATTTCATAGTCCCTGAACTGGTATCTGAAGCGTAAGACTGATTATCTTATCTTCATGTAACGAAAATGATCAAGAAACGCTGCGATTGGTGTGCCAATGCAGTGCCCTATGCACCATTAGGTGCGGAAGGGGAATGATTATGATAGGTTTTTCAGTCTGGTAATACTTTAGAGAGTTCATCTATAGATTTAAAAGAAAGGAAAAAAAAAAACACCTTTTTGTCTATGATTTATGACAGTTTAAAATTTTACCGCAAGCGTTTGTCATTTCTGGAGTTTTGTAAAGTTTTGAATTCAAATTTTTTTAGTCAAGTATTATTATTTTTATCAAACCGATTTTAAAAAAAAACGTAAACATAATTTATATATATTTTATTTAACAATTGAAAAAATAAATAAATTCACTGTGAATCACAGTATAATGTAAATTTACGTCAGTTTGCTATTTAAAAAAATAAAAAATTACGATATTATTATTTTTGTACTATCCTCAAAGCTACTCCTTAAAATACATCAGAAAATATTTTTTGAAGCATTTTTAAAAATCACGCATTTTGGGGTTAAAAAGCATTCTGTTAATTTTATAGATATGTTATGTACATTGTACATAGTACTAAGTATAATAAGTATCGGTATTTCCTTTTATATATTTTTTAAAAACACATAATTACCGTCATTCTTCGTAGTTGGAATTTGCACAAGAGCCGTGTGATTCAACAACGACTGACAAATTTCATAATTTTGGGTGTGTTTTAAGACGATATGTGGTGTAGAGAAATTTGGTGAATAGGTATTAGAACATTTTTTCTTACCCTCTCACGTAGATGTCTTCCTGATATTGTGCAAAAAAGACGAATAAACGTCGGAATAATAATGCCTAACTAAAATCAATACAATCAAGGTTTTGTTTTTTGCATCCCAAAACTGAACGGATTTTGTTTTTTTTTTAGAACAAGTTGATGGCTCCGTCCCATAGAGAGATAACTAAAAAATGTGAAGTTTTGACTTATACTATTTATTGTATTTTTTTAAAAACACCCCTTTTCAATTCTACAAAGGTATAATTGCTAAAAACTATTGGTTTTCTCTTGTTAGACCGATGCTTTTATATGGAAATAAACAAAGTTAGCAATTTCTTAGCTCCTTAACTAATTAAAACGTCGTGATAATTTGCATAACAACTTTAATCCTAAAAAAAGTAACCATTGCGTATAATTTTCACATGAATAATATACAATTGTTAATAACCTAATTGATAGCCCAGAAATTGTTAGAAGCATTTCATATCGAGTCCCTGTCCGTAGAACTTGTCAATCTGTACTCTTCGACATTACTAACTCAATGACTAATTATATGAAAAATAGCACTCTTCGAATAATATAGATTACCTATAATGACAGTTTTAGTGACATCGACATATTACACTGAAAATACTATATGTTTATAAGATCTGTTAGACATTTTAAATTTATCTCCTGCCTAACTTTTAACTTTTAATTTTGATTTTAACATTTAATTTCAATTTTAACTTTTAATTTAAACTTTAATTTTTACTTTTTAATTTTAATTTTAACTTTTAATTTCAACTCCTAATTTTTACTAATTCATATGTACATCTACTACCTGCATCTAATTCATTATTGTTGGTTGTGATTTTTTACCAAGAAATATAAATGTTCATATTGTTCATGGAAGCAGAGAGAGAGGGGATGAAAGTATAGTTGGAGCTATACAATGTCTTCTCTCTTTTATGTACTTTTTATTTAATATTTATAAATTTTAATATATATATTGTTTTAGAATTTAATTCTTTTTTCCCCACTCCTCCTGCATTCATAATAAATAAATGTGAAATCTGTAATTGATCTTACTTTTTAAATTGTTATTGTTCACCTTATATTGTATTATAAATACTGTATGATTTTCTTAATAAATAAACAAATAAATAAATATTTCGTTCACTTAAAGTGATATAAATAATTATTTGTTATGAATCAATTTAGATCAGTCAAAACTTTGGCCAGTTATTACTTAAAACTTGTTGTTTATATTTATCTCTATATTGAACTGAGCCATTGAAGTATTGAAATTAAATTTTCTATGTCGGTATTTGTTTAATTTTTCAAAATTATTTATCATATTTGTAGACTGCATGTCCAAATACGGCAGATAAATCGGGCGCTTTTATGGTAAATATCTATCGTGTGTAAAAATATTGCTGCTTTATTGCCACAATCCAGGGAGAAAATATGGGAATACGTTTGTTTGAAGAAAAGTGAGACCGCGTTTCCTCTTAAAAACGATTTCAATAGTTGAATCAAATATTTATAATAATTTTTAATAAGTACAGGGTGATCAACAGGTGGGAAAGAGAGGATAGGGAGAGACGTTACGAAAATCACACAACAACACCCAGACCATTTGAAAAAAAAGCCTGGATTTCTTTCTAGTAGTTTTTTTTTGTTTATTCTCTATATTGGAATATTTGTTTTTGTTTATTAATTTTTTGTTCAATTTTTTTTTGTTTTTTTACAATAAACATGATAATAAAACAGAGTATTAAAAAAATAAAGCATAATTACATATCAATGAAGTACATATTAATAGAAAAATAGTAAACAAAAAATCCCACAAAGGCATGGCCTGTTCGTGGGTTTACAAGAAAATGTTAAAGAGTTTTTACTCCGAAAGTAAATAATGGACAGTTATAATATTTTTTTATGACATAAGAAAGAAAAAATAAAATATTCTGTAAAAGATAATATGGTATTTTTTAAAATAGTAATTCCTTATTATTAAAGGGCAACAAAATAAATCATAGAAAAAAAGAGTTCATATCTTTAGTTTGAATCCAGGGTAGTACATGTTTTTTAAAAGAAGGAAAATTTTGAAAGTTTGGAATCAATGAAATATTATCAGTAAAAAAAGAATTAAACATTTTTGGGCCTATAAAATATGCATGTCTCTGTGCGAGCCTCGTTTTGTAATGAGGTATTTCCAACACACGATTCCTTCTTTGACTTGATCTATTTGAATTACTTGTAAATAAATTTTGGTTTTTAAATATATATTTTAAACATTGAAAACAATATATTTGTCTTTGATGTATTAACAAAAGAAGGTTGGTTGACTTCGTCAATCTAAGAATGTGCAAATAAAGTAAATTTTATTTAAAAAAAAACAATTATTGCAATCGGACATTTTAGTAATTCATTGATTTTACATTTTTACACTTGAATTTCTGGGTACCTAAAAAATTATCAGAACTATCACTGACAAATGCCTACAGAACATCACAATACCGTTCCAGATGAAGGGAGATTGTCCACAGACGAGCTCTGCCTGGAGTCGGGCGCGATCATCATCCTCAGACATGAGGCGCGGATCAAAGAGAGATATAAATGGAAAAGGTCGGTTAATTTTATTAAGATAGGAGTTTGGGCAAACACCAATCAATAGCGTTTTCAAAAAAAGCTTGAAAGTGTTTTAACAATCGAAATTAAGGTGTTTTATTGATTAAAATATACCGTTTACTTGGATTATAAAAGGCTAAAGATTAGTTTAATTTTTTTCTATAATTCGCACAAATAAAAGGGAAATATCACGTACTACGAAAACCAAAAAAAACACGTGAAACGGATTAAAAAAAATTAATTGTATTTTCAAAATCAATATGGATATTGTACAGAAATGTTTTCATACATAGTTTTAAAAATGCAATTGTTAAAAAATGTTTTTACCAAAACGCGGCATGTTTAGCCTTGACAATTGTGACGTCAAGATTCGTGACGATGTTCTATTTAAATTTAAACGCTCGCAAACAAAGTTCAAATTTTATCCGAATCGTGATGACGATTAGGGGCGTGGCCAATGCAATTAACCGTTTTCACGGGAATTTGACATTTTAAACTATATTTTTTTTTACTCGATAGTATTTCATGGACCCTTACTAATTTAGAATTGTAAAAAAATCTTAATATTTCTCTATTTTTTGTATTATTATATTTTTATGTTTTATAAGGCTGTAACGCGTTGCAAGAATCGTACTTTTTTGGTAAGGTGTTTCATTGATTTTAAAATACATCCCAGTTGTATGGGACGGTGGGTGGGTAGATACTTGGGTAGGTCGTGCAGTATAGGTCCCTGCCTAGCCCATAATATGTGGATTTGGTATCCGTATCCCGCTACCAACTACCGACTCTCCGCTCTCCTTGTACCTACCTACGATAAAGAAACTCCGCGCAGCTTGGTATTCTACCGCCAACCAGTGTCGACTCGTGGGATCCACTATTTTTATATTTATTTCCCTGTTTTTATAATGTACGGGAGTTATTTGTTTCAGGTCACGACTACCTTGTAATTCCTTGCGTAAATAAATATATAATTTAAATTGTACTCGGAAGCCATTTTTAGAGACGCGCTAAATTAACTAATATTCAGCATTAGCATAAATGGACTAATTATAAACCATATCCGATACGCGGATGATACTGTTATTCTAACGGATAGGATGAAAAGCCTGCAGCTATTATTGGACACAAAATTTACACGGTTAGTGTGAATAAAGGGTTTAAAATTAATATTTCCGAGCCACAAACTTTCCCAATAACTTTAAAACTTGGAGCGCAGGGTATTGAGCAAGTCTATCAATATAAATATTTTGGCTGAATGATAAATGCGATGACTCACAAGAGATCAAAGTCAGAATAGAGATGGCGCGAGACTGCTTTTTCTGGATGCGTGATCTTCTTTGCAGTAGAGACTTTAATTAATTAATTTTATTTATTCATATTTTTTCTCTCACAAACTATGATTAATAATAAACATAATGTGACTTCACTCTATCAGTGCCGAAAACACCAAACAATATACTTTTTTTTAATTTAATATCTTTATATTTGAGAATAAACAAAGAAGACCAACTTAATAAACAGTTATAATTTAAAAAATGTTCAGACAGTTTTAAACACCACGTATTTATGTTTATAATTGATTTATGTACATCTGAATTATTTATATTACATAACGCACAATGAAAGAACAAAAACCTAACATAAGCTATACACTTGTGGAGCAGTTGATTCAATATTGGTTTGGGCGAATGAGACAATCCATTTTACTTATACTTAGCTCCACTAACCATTTTTTATAGCCCCACGAATGCGCATTGTACGATTTTACGTTTTCTCAGAACTATTTTACTGCGTCGAAACTTGGGCACTCATCCAAAGCACTTAAAAAAACATGGAAGCCTTTGAAATGGGGTGCTACAGGAGAAATTTAAAAATCTCTTGGAAAGACAGAGTCCAAAACGATGACGTTCTAAGACGGATGGAAAAAGATAAAGAGGTACTGAAGAACATAAACTTAAGTAACATTTTGGCCATGTGATGAGGGGCAAAAATATAAAATTTTACAAGTCATTCTACAGGGAAGGATTGAAGGAAGATACAAAGCAGGTAAAAGGCTCGTCTCTTGGCTAAAGAACTTACTTGACTAGTTCCGTTGCAATACTTAGTCCTTGGTCAGGGTAGCTGTCAGCAAAATTAGAATTGCTACGATGCAATCCAACCTCCATCGGGGAGAGGAACTATAAAAAGAAGAATATATTTGCTTGCTTATTATGTGCAAGGTTAATATTTACTGCAAACGGTATGTTCTTCCAACTTTAGTGTAAGGATCCAGTGAAATAATCGGATGTGGCCTTGTTAAGGAACTTCTCCGCATTTGCTTTAACTCATACCCACTGGAGATGGAATTCTCAGACCCTATGAATACGAGCATAGTCGTTTACGCGATAAATACATTTAATACGTGATTTTCGTTCACAGCAATAAAGTAAAACAGACAAAATATTAAGTCAAAGAAATAATACGCAAAATATTAAAAGGTCCACTTCTTGTCTTTCTATCTAACTGCTGACAGATGTCTTTATGCAAGAGATTTTGGATTTGATTCTCGACATGGTTGACATAAAATATTTATTTCAAAAGTTGTTTTAACAACATAATATTTCATAGTCCCTGAACTGGTACCTGAAGCGTAAGACTAATCATCTTACCTTCATGTGACAAAAACGATCAAGATACACTGCGATTGGTTAAAGGGAATAATGATGTAATTCAAGAGCATGTCCCTTTTTTAAAAAGGGAACATAATTAAAAATCACAATATTATACCCGTGCATGTAAATAAATTGTAGTAGATGTACGTTAATTATTGCGATATATTAAATTGAATAAAAAAATGTTTTTGAACAATATTTTGAGTTTGTCCAAATTTTTGTAGACAATGACTGGATTCAACTCCCCGGGGAGCTGTTAACATCAACATATGAAAGAATTGAAGGAATATTGATGTTCAAATATGGGCAGAATTGTGAATGTTACACAGTGTGTAAAGTGACCACTTAAACCAGCCAATGACAGGTCATAAGTCCTGTAGATGCCTAGACTTCTATATTACCTTCTCTTAAATGTTTTTCATCTCTGTTGGAATATGTAAATGTTTTGTTTTGGCATATTAAAGGGTTGAGTTGATAATAACAAAACTAGCGCAAGTTGGAATAATTCGATAACATAACATCATCATCATTATAAGCTCAACAGCCCTAAGTGCGCCTTGGCTGAATCCAGGGTCTCCTCCACTCTAGCTGGTTTGCTGCCCTTCCTCTCCGGGTCCTCATTTCCAACATTATCGTATCTGCATTGATGCAGTCCATTTATCGCATTTTGGGCCATCTTGATCTTTGTCATCCTTGTGATACAGAGTTAGGCGTTTCATGGGGTTTTCGTCGTCCATTCTAATTATATGGCCAGCCCACCTCGAGCGTACCACCTTGATGGAGCTGATTATATTGGGTGCTCCGTATATTTCGTATAGCTCTCTATTGTAACGACGACGCCAATGGTTATTTTCTCTCACAGGGCCATAAACAACTCTAGGATTCTTCTTTCGAAAGCTGCAATGGTTCCCTCAATATATTATATTGTATTAAAATACATATTTGCGTTTTTTATGATTTACGAAAATATTTCATTTTGATGGCCATTTTCAACGAGTTATAAACAACTCACTATTAGAAAATGAGAATCAAGTTGGAGTAGAGTGGGATTCGAAACACGGACCTTCGATCCGTGAGTTCGAGACACTAGCCTCAGGACCACAACCTGACAAAAATTCTTAGTCATAACCCAGGTTTTAGAGGCGTACGTCAGGATTAATTTATTTTTGATACTTAACAAAAATAACTTTAAATGTACATATTATAACACAATTGTTTCATTCAATGTTCACGCTAACATATTGTGTAAAAAAAATCACTAAAAGGCATATAATAATCAAAAAGTAAGAAAAATGTTTTTTTTTGTTTAAAGATGTATTTTTTAAAAAAGAATAGGTAGGTATATTTTTAATCATAGGTATGGTACATTGCACAAAAATAATTGAATTATAAAATGTAATTGAACTAAGGTAAAGAGAAAAGTTAAGTTTTGAAATTATAAAAAATGTTTTTTTAAAAGTTTGAAATTGGAATCCAAAAATAATAAAAATAAATATTTACAAAAACTAGAAAAAAACGATTGATTTAATCGAAGTTTTGTACAGTATTTTTTTAGCTTCGTATGAATCAATGTAATATTTAGTAATTGACATTTTTAAATAAATTTGAATTTTAAATAAATGTAAAAAAACACTTTTTAAAATATAAACCTTGTAATATTATAGGCAAGGTAAAGAATAATGCAACTCCCATATGAAAAAAAAAGATTAAGTAATCATTGTAAAAATAATATAGGTAGAAACTATAGGTTAAGTATACCTTGATAAAGCAGCTTGCGTAGCTTTGAAACCAGTAGGTACAAAAAAAAAATAACTGGCTAAAAACAGAGTTGTTGTATATTTTTTTACTTTAAATAAATAATTATTAGAAAGATGTAAGTTTTTCACGCCACTGAGTGAGCAGGGTATGGTATAATACTATGTTTGTACCTACATAATATGTAGGTAGATGTAGGTAGCTACGTAGGTACCTCAAAACGCTTTTATTTGGCAGCCATCAACAGTATCACATGCTCTCCCCTCCGCCCCGCGTCCCCTCGCGCTCCAGCTCCACTCCCCTTCAGGACCCCCTCCAATATACTCCTATATCCCAATCTTCTCAGGGACCAGGGGTCGAGAACATTACAAAAAAACAGCATCAAATTTGATTGATTAAAAATAAGCCGAATCAAAAAGTCTAACAATGTGTGGTCCCAAGTAGTGTCGCAGACTCGTGAAGTAGAGGTCCAAGGCTCAAACCCCGCTGCTATTGATTCCCATTTTTATCGTGTTATTTACGATACACAACTATTTGAAAACATCTACAAAATTTTGCAATATAATTAATAATACACGAATGTTTTGGGTATTTGGAATAACCCGTCATCAGGTGTATCGACTAAACTAAAATTATACAAAACAGTGTTAAGGTACTGATAGGGTTAGATGGAGGGAAAAAGGCAGGGTGATATGGAAGGGGTAAGATAGGGCGAGTTTCTTTGTGCTTTTTATTTTTTATTTAACTCGCGTGTATTATATAATACAAACATATGTGTTATTAAGAGTGTAATATATTCAAAATATTATTCCACAATGAACATGCTAAAAAAAGTCACGTAAAATTGAATTATTGTAGAAAATTACGTATGCAAATATTTTTATTGTTTTCTTTTAAAAACATTAAAATTTGAAGGCTAATGACCTGTAAGTGCCTAGATTTCCATGTTCACTTCTCCAAAATGTTTTCCGTCTCTCTTGCAACAAATTTAGATATAAATAACGCCCTAGATATGAAATTTAGCCAGTCTGCGAGCATTTGGACATACTCCAAACATTGTCGGAGTATTTTAACAACTTATTTATCTAATCTTCATGGGGTCGATTATTTGGGATAGTTGCTGAATGTGCATCTTGAGTGGTTTATGCTATGTATATGTGCCGCATGTAATGTATATGTTTGTGTATGATTTATATGTGCGTTCATGTGTGTGTGCGTGGATGGCTCGAAGTGTGCATTCGGTATTTTTATTTATTTTAATTTATTACCTCCATGGAAAACGCAAATGTTAACAACTATTCTTTTCTAACTTGAAATTCTTTTTTTGTCACATTTAATGTTTATATCTTTTGCATAATTTATGAAAACTTAATCGGTCTTTTTATGTTAAATTTGTATTATTTTTAATACTTATTATGTATGACTGTATGTTTTCTATATAAAATGAGAAAAAAATATCTATTTGTATGTGTGTATGCATTTTATGACAAATTCTTTGTTTTTTTCCCAAAATAAATTTTAAAAAAACTTTCTTAATTAAATTATTTAATGATTATTAGGTTTCACAGTAAATCCCTACTTGGATGTACTAAAATATTGTTAATCGAAAAAATAATTTAAAAAGCTCTTGGTTGAACTCCTCTGCTAGCTTGTAATTTCCTAGAATGGCCGGCGGTAGTTGAGCTGTCGAAAACTTTGAGTCTTGCTGTTAATACAGGGGTTGCCATTTTTTGTCCTCAGGGACTCCTCCCTCCCTTCATCCCAACCCCCTCCTTACTCCCCCTGACGAAGAACTGAGGGGAATCCAATGAGGGGAGAATATAATAATTCGTCTAGGGGATAAAAATGTTTAAATCCCTCGTAAAATCTACTTCGAACGTATCACTTCACGACGAAGCTTACTCACTAAATTTCCAACACTTGGTCACATCGATTCTGTTTCTTTATATACATAATATTAAAATAATAAACAATTAGGCATGAATAAACTATGAAAAGAAAGTTCACTGTTTATTATTCTTCTTCCTTTTATAATGGCATTCCACAGTGGACTCTTCCAGCACTCCCTCCACATACACGAACTCCGTTTAAAGACCGCGGCTCATCCAATCGGTTTCCCTCATACTAAAAAACACCTTTTTTGACGATAAACTAAACTCTTTAAAAATGTAAATTTCATCAATCATGACTTTAATATAATTTAATTCTACTATTTTCATTGCCCCTATTACTATGAGTTTCAAAAATTATATGGAGGGCTTACGTTAGTTAGTCATCATGGTAATTTTTATTTTATCCGCAGCAGCTCTGATTAATGTTGCTAAGTCATTTTATACGTTTTATTTTTATTTTTATTTTATTTTATTAACATAAACGGCAAATCTGGCTTTTACAAAATTTTATAATACTAACATATTTGGCTTAATATTTTTTTTTTAAATAACCACGAATTTCCTTTTACCCAAGATTTATAAAAAAAATTAAACCTCAAAATTATACAAGATTTATAACAAAATTAACCTAAAAAATAAACAACATGTTCAGTAGAAACTTTAAACAATTTAAGAATAAATGTAAGAAAAAAAATTAAATTATAAAATATTTTGAAGTAATAAAACAAGAAAATCAAACAAAAGAACAAAAAAATGTTTATTTTATGAAATGTATAAATAAATAAATATAGTAATTATTCACCATCTTTGAAAAAGTTCAAAAAGTTTGTTCTATGGAAACAATACCCTACACTAAATATACATTTTAATTTACGTTTTCTTCCTACACTGCGATTTTCTTCAACTTTTCCTTGTAATATATCTAATTCAGGTTAGTTAATACTTCTGGCTGGCAAAAATCGCTCTGAAATGATTACAGCTTGCCCACCACATATCGCACACCGCATCTGAGGACATAAGTCTCCTTGGCGGTGCCCACATACACGGAAAATTTGCTCGTTGTCAAACGAGAAAAGCTGCCCGAAGGAGCTCACTGAAATCTGGAAGCCTTACCATCTTTGTGCTGAAAGAAAGTAATCCAGAAGTACATAGTACATCATATGTACTTCATTGGATTGAGAAAAGAGGGAAATGTATTCTTCACTGGCTGGGATTAAATTGATTAGACATGATCAATTCGCCGAAATTATTATTTAAAAACCTTGAAATTCGTTTTGGAAGCCACCAGATCTGTATATCCGACAGGACCTATAATCTAAAATTATTACAGCTGGACGGGTAAACATCTTTGCTGCTCTACTTCACCAAAGAGCCTGAAGCCCATGGCGACACCTAAATAGCTCCAATACACTTCTCCAAACCACCGCAGGGTGGATCCTCTTCCATCTGCTCAAGCAGTGGCTGCAAATGTTGAAACCGCTATAAAGACATATAAGGGGCATTTGAAGCAAACTTTTTAGTTCATTATTAATTGATTTATTAGTGAATTAATCAATCGACTAATCAACCGACCAAAATCAACAGACGGAAAAATAGAAGAAATATGGATAATCGAAGATAGGCGGAATTATGAATGTTACACAGTGTGTTAGGTGGCCTCTTAAACCAGCCAATGAGAGATCATAAGCCCCGTAAATGCCTAGACTTCCATTTTGGAATATTTTGTGAGCGAACCGGGTCACGGCTCTCTGGGAATGTTGTGGACTCATGGATCAAAGGTCCGAGACTCAAATCCCACTTTATCACAATTCGATTCCTATTTTTCCTGTACCAGTTGTTTACGACTTTTATATAATGGTCTGAAAATTTAATAGTTGAGGTAAATAATAATCAGTCAGTTTTTTTTAAATCATGCGATTAATGTTCTTCATATGCACCTACGTAACATTTTAATTTTTGGAAAATAATTGTCTGACGCCGTTTATAAAAGAAAAACATTTTTACACTAAAATAACCGACGATTCCTTGACGACTTTTCCATTTTTTGTACTATTCGTCAGGCGTTTGTCCAATTCATTCCCCGCCTTTAGTCCCAAAATCCCAAAGCAATGTTACAAAAAGCACCGAAAGAATTCCTCTCATGTCCGTGTATATTTAATAACACCCTGGAGTATTTCGGCGAATTGTGGCCAAGGGAATATAACCTTTAGGCGTGTACGGCACGGTACAGCTAAAATGAATGCCGGGGATTGACTCAAAGAAAACAAAGAATGTCAAAATGTATCAAAACTTCAAACATATAGCTATAATAATTATAAAAACACAATGAAATAATTAAAAGTAGTACAGAGAACAATCCTTAGAGTAATACTAAAAAAAATTTATTTATTAATTAATTAATTAATTTTCACAACAGAAAAACTTTATTCATTATTCCAATTTCCTAACGTGGATAATATTAATCGAAAAGATGGGATTATTCAGTTGGTCTAAGAAAACATAAAAAACTAACATAAGAACACGTTTGTAATTTCCAACTTACCAAAATTAAACCAATTTGTGGTCTCGTGGCTAGTATCTCAGACTCATGGCTTAAAGGTCCGTTGTTCGAAACCCACTTTACTCCAACTTGATTCCCATTTTCTATTAGTGAGTTATTTTCAACTCGTTGAAAATGGCCTTCAAAATGAAATATTTGGGTTAATCGTAAGAACGCAAACATATCTTTTTTAATTAAAAATATACATAAATGTATATATATATAAATTTATTTATTAAAAAAAAAAAAATATTAAAAATAAATATTTGCGTTTTTATGATATACCCAAACATTTCATTTTGAGGGCCATTTTCAACGAGCTGTAAATAATTCACTATTAGAAAATGGGAATCAAGTTAGGGTCGAGTGGGATTCGAACCATGGACCTTTGAGGCGTGTGTCCGAGACACTAGCCACGGGACCACAACCCGATTCAATATATATATATATATATTCCTATCATACTAAACAATTCCAACAAAATTTATTTATTTATTTATCTTTTTGTACATGTAATTTGTACATTGGCGGGCTTATTGCCAAACGGCAATTTCTTCCAACCAGCCAATAAAATTATAGTTATATTTTCATAATTCAAGTTACATAACATATTCAATAGAAAATAAAGATTAACAGTTAAAGATATATAAAAATAGAAATAAACGTATTTGTTAATAAATAACCTTAAATCAAAACTATTACTCAATGGGAAAAAGAAAAAAAAGAGGAAAAAGGAAAGGAGAAGAGATTAAGGAAGAGAAAAGAGATGTTTCTTCAGACGTGATTTAAACAGAGATAATGTAGTAACATCTTTTAAATTTAGTTATCTTTACAAAACTTTAATAGCCTAGAAATTTAAAAAACTAAAATACGAATAAATTAAAAACAAAATTAAAGGAACGCATTGCAAAAAAACAACTTGATAATTTATAAGGACTAATGACAAATGTCAATGTAATGTATGTGGCTTATATACATTTGTTGAGAAGTGGACGAGGTGTGAAGAATAGGACAGAAAATTCAGTAAGTGGAAGGAAGGTTGCGCAACTCCACTAACCTGCTGATGGATGAGGCGTGACGAGTGCTGGAACCCTGGTGAAGCTGGCGGTCGGAAGACGCTGGCACAGCTTGTCTGGATGGATCTGGTGGTCTAAAATGACGTAGGCACAGCTCGCTTGTAGAAATATTAGTAAAGCACTTCACTCGTTAATGTTAGATTTTGTACTGATAATAAAATGTTTGTTCCGGCACTCACACGTAGAATTATTGTTACATGGACTGCGCTAGGAAACGGGAAGAACGGATAGGTAGGTATAGATTAGTTTGAGCGTTGGTCCGAACAACAATACTGATAATATTTGTACCCACTATTAATTCATTTAAATCCCTCTACAAGGATGAGGTGGTTTTTTTTTGAGAGGAACATCATAAAAATAACAAAATACTAAACTTGTATGTAATGTCTTGCCTTTGTGGGATTTTTTGTTTACAATTCTTACTGTTAATTATTGTTAATTATAATAATTATTCTTTATTTTTTTAATACTCTGTTTTACCTCTTATGTATATTGAAAAAGGTGAATGTTACACAGTGTGTACACTGGCCACTGAAACCAGCCAATTTATTTATTTATTTATTTGGTATGCAAACAATGAAAAAATAATACAAAATTCACATAAATGTTAAACCAATAAAAAAATGGACACTACTTATTTTTCATCAATTATATGTAAACACTAACTACAAGTAAGTACATATTTATATAAAAAGAGGAAAATAAACGATCAAATTGAATTTAAATTATTGTAAAAATTGAAATAAAATTGCAAAATTTGTACGAATTAATAATAAAATAAACATGAATAAAATACTTATTTAAATAAAATTAACAATAAAAATTATCAAAATTGAATTATTTAAAAAAGTCAATCATAAATATAAAACTAATAAAAACAATTCATAAAATACTAAAAAAAACAATCAACAAAATATGCATCGAAACAAAACCAGCAATGTAATTCATCAAAATTAAATGTACAAAATTAATATATCAATATAAAAACGCATTTTGTATACATTTCTTAAACCTAAACAATCGAGCGTCAAAAATGTCGATCTCTACGTTTTTAATGGTGTTGTATACTGCACATTCTGGACACTGACAATGACAGGTCATAACCCTAGTAAATGCCTAGACTTCCATTTCCCTTCTCAAAATGTTTTTCATCTCTGCAACAAAATTAGATATTTTATATTTTGAAATTATTCTTAACGTAGGCAGGTACTTATCTGCCTACAATCTTTAAGTTCAGGTGTTTCAGACAGACCCTAAATATAATGGATATCCATTAAAATGATATCAAGCTGTATATAAATACAAAGTAGCACTTACCAATAATAATTAAGAACCGAGGAACGCCATAATTGTGTAAAAGCTCGAAAATCACCTGTTCTGAGTTTATAAGGATGGCTGTTATTTGTTGATTTTTTACGAAAAGAATATAAATTGCGTGTAGGGTTATGTTACATTTAAAGATGATTATTCGAATACTAATAATCGAATGCATTCGATTAATAAATTCATAAGAATTAATTAGTAATTGAATGAATAAGTAATGGATGAATTAATTAATTTATTGAATTTATCTGTCTGGCATCCTGAGGGGGTTTAGCCACAATTTTATTTAACAACAAGCGGTCCTCTGTAAACTTGGGGAAAGGAACAATTTTTACGAATTTCGATTTTTATGGTTTCGAGTGATCATAACCATCATCGGCCATCTCTTTTATCTATGGACTACCGGAAATAAATGATTCATTAAAAATTTTAATTCATTCAATTACTTATCATTCGATTATTTTCATATCTAGTTTTATCCTATATTTATAACGGAACTTTTTTTTACATCATTATCATCATTTCATGTCCGCTCCCTAGTTATAGCATATGGTGTTTACGAAGATCCTCTAGGAATCTCTGTCGGCTGCCAACTCCCGTGCATCCTCCCAAGTCAGGTTCGCGTCCCTTAGTTCTTATCCCTAGTTTCGTACGTATGACACTGTTGGTTATGTTTGATTATATATATTTTTTTATTTATCCCCTTAATTATTTTATTTACAAAAATTGGTACATTATATTTTATTTGTTACTTGACTGTGAGTAAATCAATCTAATACACTTTTTTACTTTTATTTATTTAATAAATATAATTATACATGTTTACAGTTTTCGAATTTCAATTATCATATTATTACTAAAACTAAAATCCCACCAAGCCATTTTCTGTAGCTTGTTGGTGGAGCTTTTAATACATAACAAGAAAATATACGTTAGTAAATGCAAAATCCCATCTAGCCACTTTCTGTGCCCAGTTGGCGGAGACGAGATATCTCGTACATGGTTAAATATAACATGAATATTTGCATGTAAATATTAATTCGTTTTACTAACAATTTAACACACTATCTAAAAAAAATATTGAACTTCATTTTACTTTTGATTATACATTTTTTTTCTCAATTGGTCTGAGTTTTGTGGTGTATTTTTCATAATTTCTTCCGTATCCTCTCGTTGCCACCTGCTGACAAGCCTCTAAAACAGAAGCCTTATGGGTTATTAAAAAAAAAATTGGTGCGTATAGAGAAATGATGAAATTTTATTTACACATTTCATATAAATATTACAAAAATAATTAGAGAGGTATCATTTTAAATCAGGACCCAACACCACGAAGGCTTTATTAAAAAAATGTTTACCTATACAAAAATATAAGCCTACTTGTATAGATTATCATTTTTTGATTCCATCAGAGATAGCGTTTGTTGTATGAGAGAGGACAGGTGTAAAACATCTTGGGTGTGGCTATGGGATATAAAATGAAACGGGACATAAGATATGATGGGACAATACAAGACATGGGACGATTATAATAATTTGTTGAGGCAATAGTGCATTTGTAAAGGAATTTTCATTAGCATCGTAAAATCATTGTGAATTTTCAGTACAACAAAAACCGTAAATTTTGTCAAATGCTAAGCCAAGTCAACATAATAAAAAAAAAATATATTTAGTCAATTTTTAAAGCGCCGTTTTCGTTAATGATCACTTCAAGGGCGCTGTAAATTTTACTTTAGGCTAACTCCCGATTGTTGTTTACTGACATACTAATTTTGTCAACAATAAAAATAAAAAAAGAATATTTAGTCAATTTTTAAAGCGCCGTTTTCGTTAATGATCACTTCAAGGGCGCTGTAAATTTTACTTTAGGCTAACTCCCGATCGTTGTTTACTGACATACTAATTTTGTCAACATAATAAAAATAAAAAAAGAATATTTGGTCAATTTTTAAAGCGCCGTTTTCGTTAATGATCACTTCAAGGGCGCTGTAAATTTTACTTTAGGCTAACTCTCAATTGTTGTTTACTGACATACTAATTTAAGTACAGTTAATTGGTCTTTGACACATACACATTATAGCTATATTTTTCATTTATTCTTAATACCAACAAACAATGGCGGTTCCTTGGTATGTGCATTCGAAATAAGGCAATGAGGATTATACTCAAAAGAAATATCTATTCTAATGTAGAAAGAATGCACAAAGAAATTGGCTTGCTCACAGTAAAGCAACAAATTAAAAAATATAATGTAGCAATTTTTTTTCAAAATAATTAAGGGATGAATAAAATAAAAACGATAATAAAATTTAACCAACAATGTCATACATATGAAACAAGGGGTAAAAAAAAGAAAAGATTACCAATGAGGAGAAAAACAGAATCTCAAAACTCATTGTACAAGGTATTGAAGCTGTACAATGAGTTACCTGAAGAAATAAAGGAAATAGAAAAAATTGAAATATTTAAAATTAATTGGAAAAAATGTTATTGAGAAATTTTGAGAAAAAAAATTGTAATATTATTAAAAGTTTACATTAGTTGTTAAGATGTTGTGACCTACTTAATAAAGTATAGATAAATAAATAAATAAGTGCGATGCACTGCCTACTATAAATATTTGAAAAAAAAAAGTTTTTTTACGCTACTAATAAGTAACAAAAATTATCTTTTTTACCTGACGGTATTTTATAGACCTTTATTACTTTTAAATGTTTTTAAAAAACGTGATTTTTCCATATTGTCACCGTATATTGTCTGTTTTAATACAATATCCGCTAAAACCGTGGTATTAGCGAGATAGACAACGCTTCATATAGTGAATCGTGCGATAGAAGGAGAAGACAATACACATACTCCGGACATTGCCAACGCATGCGCAGATTTGAAGTTTGAAGTTCGTTTGTTACGTCACTTTTAACATGCGTAATGACATGATATTAGTGAGAATTTAGTTGATTTAGTTTCGCATAACGTGCGTATAATGTTAGGTGAATTTAACTTTCCTGGTCCCGATGCGCGAGCCGTCATACTATTGCTCGTTTATCTTGTCAGACCTATCATATTGTTACAATATTATTGAACTTAAAATACAAGTTGACAATATGTAAAGAAATGCATTGCCAAGGTTTTTCGTCAGGAGCCGCCAGTACCTACAAACCACACACCACACAGGAGTTATATAAGATTAAGACGTAGTTTTGTCTCGTCATCGTGTACAGTAGGCTTTGTAAAGGTGACCATCCAAAACGGATCTAAGAATATGATTAGGACCTTTTATAAACTAGGTAAGCACTTTGATTACATTACATTGTGTAGAACATTATAATCTTTGATGTAGGTAGAAAATAAATACGAAATTGCTTAGAAAATTCAGAGCCAAGCAGTATCGTTTCTTGGTTTGTATTAAAAATTTGTTTTGATTCCGGAATGAAATATTGATTTGCCTTATGATAACTTACTTAAAACTTTGTATTCCAAAGCCGTGTAAACACGTGATTATATAACTATGCGTTGTGTCCCGGTCCCGTGTTTTCACGTGGTTTACCAGCTGTCTAAAAAAGTGCATTTTATTGACATCTAGTGACTTTAATTAGTACTTTTTCACTGCTGGTAAACTACGTGAAAACATGAGACCGGTACACAACGCACGGTTATTATAATCACGTGTTTACACGGCTCCGGGATACAAAGCACAAAAAAAGGATTGAGGCCCAGTATATGTGTGAACATTGTAATGCGCAATGTGGCTCTCCATAAAGGCCAATGTTGGCAAAACTATCATATGAAAATTACTCATTTAATGTTCCAAATAAATATGAGAACTTTCAATTGATTTAACCTATCATTTTTTTAATTATAACACTTTTAAGAAATCCTTCACAAAGCATGAAATTTCACAAAAATGGGCCGGGCACAGGGTAAATTCTACGTGTATTCGGCCGGTATTCAAAGTGTTAAGAATTTGTTTTGATTCCGGAATGAAATATTGATTTCCCTTATGATAACTAACTAAACTGTCACATTTAAAGCACGAAATTGCGAGACAAATTTTTCAAAAAATATTAATTTGCTATTTTTTTGAGTGATATAAATATATATCTGTTTTCAATATGTTCCTTTTTGGGTGATACTACAGTGTTGGATTTGTTCTGACGTTTCGGCTGCCATTGCAGGAGCCATCTTCAGGGTAAACTGAGTCTGAAACTGAAGATGGCCCTTGCAATAGTATCCGAAACATCGGGACAAATCCAACACACACGGTATCACCCAAAAAAGAAACATATTGATAACAGTGACCGTGAAAGTAAAAACCTTCGCACCTATATTTTTGTTTTACCATTCTTTGATCTTCCATTCGTTCTACAAGACAAAACCTTCTAAAATAAATTGTTATGTAGATAGTTCTTAATTTATCATCATCATTTCCATATCCGCACCTAGTGTGCATAGGGCACTGCCTCGGTACTCCAATTAAGGTCTTTTGGTTGGTTTAGGTGCCAGTCCACAAACAATATAATGTTGTCGTGTACCCCTTTTCAGCTTTCAAAGACAACAAATGGAGGCGCAATGCAAAAGCCTGGCTGAAGATCTTAGCGACACCCCATCGGTGATAGGTAATAAAGAACTCACACGAGAGGTAATATCATACATGATCAATATAATGCAGGCAATTTGTAAAATAAACCAAAGTAGAGAACAAAATGCCGCACACTCTTCCATTGGAACGGAAGGCCTGTTGACTACTGCCAGCAGGCCGGCTTCTCCTGAAGAGTTTTAAGTGGTTTCCTCTCCACCTGCAGCAAATGCTAAGAAGTTCTTGATTGGCCCACTCTAGAATATCCTTCTCGATCCCAAAAACTTAGCTAAAATTTAAAGTAATTTAACTGCCGAAAAAAAATATTTTTGCAATATAAACTTGTATATTATAAGGAAGGTAAAAAAATAATGCAAGGCCCATAAAATTTATTTTTAAATATTGCTTTGTAAAACCAACTCAAAAATCAATATTCCTTCTCCACCTTATGAGGAATCAATCTCAGGATCTCAAAGATGCTAAGCGGAGGCGCTAACCACTACACTGCGAGGCGGACTTATCTCTACCCGGTTTAACTTTTTTGGATTTCTACAAAATTTATTTATTTATTTATTAACGTACTTAGTCCATTAAAAAAATGGAAAAAAAATATCCTAAGTCTTCGTTTGCCTACCATGCTTGAGGTCCTGGGCTCTATTTTTGGCAGGGTGGACGTGAAATATTGATTTTAAGGATAGTTCTACATTACAATATTTCAATGTTCCTGGACTGGTACCTGAACCGTGAGACTGATCACCTTGCCTTCCATGTAACAAAAATGATTTAGATTCGCTGCAATTGGAGTAAGAGTGTAGTGCTATATGCACCACTAGTTGCGTATATAGAAATGATGATGGTTTGTTAGAAATTACATAAACATCAGTTGATTTTTTAAGGTTTGGTCGTGTAGAAAGAATGGAAGATAAAAGAATGGTAAAGCAGATATGTTGTTCAAAAAAATGGCAAATTAATATTTCTTTGAAAAAGTTGTCTCGCAATTTTGAGCTTTAAATGTGATTGAAGCGGCTTCCCGTTTTTGGGTGTGACGGTGTCTCATGGGCCTATTCCACAGGGGAATTATTGCACATTCCCCACGGAGGCAGGTTAAGTTCTTCTTTGGAACTTCTATAGAAGCCGCAGAGACGCCTACATTTAAATACTGTTACCTGGGTCTGCCAGACCGCTCCGTGTCAACGATTTCAGTACTCAATAAGACTTTAATTTACAATATATTTAAAACTGACAATAGAAGCACGAGTAGCTACCAGATTTTGAGGATTGTATGTGACTGTTGAATTAAGAAGTTTTCCATACTAGGAACATAATCGGCATGGCTCTGAGAACGCTTGAATAAACCGTTCTAACCCGTTCAATATGACATGCGGGTCTCACGAACCCCTTATTACCGAAAACAGAAAAAAAATAACATAATGATATGTTTAGTAAATAAATGACTTTAAATGGAATTTATTTATTCATATTAAGATACATACCAATTTTTAAAGAAGGTGACAAAACAAAACCAAATAATTGTAGACCAATATCTCATCTAAACATTCTCAGTAAAGTTCTGGAAAAAAAATGTTAACACTCAACTTACTAAATACCTCAGTGAAAATAATCTGCTTTCAACAAACCAATACGGATTTCGTAAAGGAATAGGAACGCAGGATGCCATATTAGATATAACTGAATACATTTATCAAAACGTAGACCAAAATAAAAAAACCTTAGCAGTATTCTTTGACCTTGCTAAAGCCTTTGACTCAGTGTCACAAATACTTTTGGTTATGAAATTACAAGCATATGGAATAAAAGGTTCATGCCTCAAGTGGTTCGAAAGTTTTATTTTCAAAAGAGAACAAACTGTAAAAATAGGTCAGACAATTAGCAAAAATCTTACAGGAAATTTTGGAGTACCTCAGGAAAGTACATTAGGGCCTACATTATTTCTGATATATGTAAATAGACTATGTAACTTGAATGTTAATGGACGCATTGTAACTTTTGCAGATGATACGGTGCTTTTATTTCATGCTAAAAGCTGAAAGAAAAGTGAAAAAGGCTTGGAAAAGACAAAAACATGGCTAGATTATAAATTACTTACATTGGACGCGCACAAAACAAAATATCTGACTTTTAGTATAGACAAACGGAATCAGCCAATAGAAATAACCCTTAAAATTAACGAATGTACAAATGCAAGAAACAACGACTGTGACTGTCAAACCAAAGAAAAGGTCGATAATACAAAATATCTTGGTATGCACATTGATAATTACTTAAGATGGAACATACACGTAGATAAGACAGCAACCAAACTAAAAAAATTATATATTTATTTAAAAACATTAGAAACATCCTAAGCAAAACAACTTTCATTAATGTATACTATGCTCTAGCTCAATCAACGATCAGTTACGAAATAAAAGGATGGGGAGGAATAAGTAAAACCTTATTAGAGCCATTAATGAAAGCACAAAAAACCTTACTAAAAGTAGCCAACAAAAAGCCTTACCAATACTCTACAGACAGACTTTTTACAAAATTTCCAGTATAAGACATAAATAAATTACATACATAAAGACAATTTTAAGACATTTCAATTAAAATCCTGATAGACATAATGACGGATAACAAATTTACGACACTAGGCAAAGACAAAAAAAATACTTCTGCTCTCAAAGAAAAAAACAAATTACGGACGAAGGCATTATACTTTTCTGGCCCCTAAGCTATACACCTTTTTAAGCAAGGACCTATTTGTGAACAAAATAAAAAACAATATTTTCAAAGCTCGAGTCCATAAATGGATTGCTTAAAAGACTAAACAGAAAGCTGAGGAATATGTTTTATATATAAGAATATAATTTTAGTTTCTTGAAAATCCTTTTCGTTTTATTGATGTAGGTATGTTTTAATTTTTTTTTATTTCTTTTGAATTTCTACACACAATTGATGTGAAAGTATGTACAATTATGTATAAAATAAATAATACTCTAACACTTCGGAACGCGCCTGAGGGCCAGTGAAGAAGCTATGTAAAAATAAAATTATATTGAATGTACCTGGTGTATAAACATTTTTGAATTTGAAATTGGATTAAATAAATAAAACATAATAAACGTTACAAAAAATAATCACGTATCTCCAACATTATGAAGCCATGAGCCCTGTGTTGAGTTGGGATAAAACATAATGGAAATTTAAAAAAACTAAACAATTCAATGTTAATGAACTTTTTCAACTAAAATCTTTAAAATGTATACATAAGTTAGCCACTGATATTATTGTAGACAAAGAACTAAAACTTGAAAAAACGTAATAAACATGGACATAATACAAGAATATCTGAACTCTGAACAATATCACATACAACATTCCAAAACGAGACTAGGACAATCGAGACTAATAAATTAGGGACCGAAATTATACAATAAGCTGCCAGACAAAACTTTTCAAAGACGTAAAAAATATAATTATCAACAACAGAGTATGAATGAAAAATTATATATCATTTTTGTAAAATGAATATAATAATCCATAATATTTAATAAATAAATTTTGAAATAAAAAAAATAATTAATATTATTGAAGAAAACTCAAAATAAAAATTGTTTCATAAACACAAATTTTAATAAACATCCGCATTACACTTAATGTTTTCACTTTTTTTTTTTCAATCGAACCATTATTAGATTTAGATTTTATTTGATTTTATAAAATTGGTCGAAATGATATCTTACGTCTGCTGCATCTGCGTGTCAACAAATCTATGAATTCCAAATTTATGTTTTTTTTAAATACCAAAAAAATGTACTTTAAAATATCTGAGATGATAAACTATTAGATGATATTTCATTGGGACCAATATTGTTTGATATTTCGGATTTTACTGTGTAAAATAGCATTATATTAGAATTAGTATTTTTTTTTATTTTGACTCGCCACTGTAAATCCTAACGAAACCCCCCGAATTCGTTTATTTTCTTGAAATGAATATTCGCTACGCTTTAATGTTAGAAAGCTTGTCAATAGATGGGAATGAAGGGATATGGAGAGAAGTTATAAAAAAATAAACCACAATACCCAGTACAATTTAGAAAAGATCTTGGATTTTTTTCTTACAACTGCCAAGAATCAAATAATCGAACCGTGGATGTAGATATTGTTATAACAATCGATCAAAAAAAAATTATGCATTGTCGAAAGTCACCAAAAGTAAAACAAATTACAACAGGGATGGAGAATACCTTAAATAAGAGAATATGGAAGTCTAGGCATTTACAGGGCTTATGATTTGTCATTGGCTGGTTTAAGTGGCCACTTTACACACTGTGTAACATTCATCATTTTGCCTATGTTTGAAAATCAATATTTCTTCAATTCTTTCATTTGTTGATTTGTGATTGTGAAAGTGATTGTTTGGTCTATCATGGCAACAAAAGTTATCCAAATAAATAAATATATTTACGAAAACTTTTGTACATGCTATAAAATAATTTATGATAATGTATACCTACAGTAAACCTACCCTGAATGGTTTCTGATAGATTTGACCAACAAGGGTCTATAAGACCCAACTTAGATTACTTTTCAATTACATTGGCATTAAGAGGTTAAGGACGGTCACTGAACATCGAATGGCAGTCATCGGTCGTCGGCAAAATCAAATGGTTTCTAGTCAATAGAAAACACAGACCGCATATTAAATTTATACTCTCTATTCGTTTGAGACGATTTGAATACATATCTTTGAATCAAATATAGCTACGAATATGTGTAGGTTAAAGGTATGTGCTTACATTTACATTGTCATTATAATAAAACATATGCGTTAAATGTATTTCACTGAATAAAAACATGGCTTGAAGATTGCTAGGTGTTTATAGACATCTTTCAAATGTGATTCCTAGAACGCGAGTTTACGAAGTCGTGAAAATCACTTCAATTCCACGTAATCTCTTACATGTTTTTCGAAAATTACATGCCCATCAAATAATTAAATTATTTATATAAGAACTTTACGAATCGATAAAGAATAGTTTAGTGTAAGTAGTAAGCGTATAAATAAATACTAAATATTTATTTTTAATTTTAAAAGGCGTTGTACCCATATTACAATTATAATAATAATAATAATCATGGTTTCTTAACAAAAATAACCTTTTTTTTATCTACTACATATTTGTTTATTTGACACTTTATATACATATACACTAAATATACATGTAAGGGTGGGAATATTGCCTTAAGGCAATTTCTTCCTACCTAAAATTATAAAAATTATAAATACATGGACATATTGAATCTTACAAATTTTATACAAAAATTAAAAGCAAAGATTAACAAAAATAAATATATATGAAAAAAAAATAACACTATACTATGAAGAGAGGAGAGGGGATAAAAAGGAAAGAAGAAGGATAAAGGAACAATTTAAATATTTAGATAGTGACATTTCAATCTTGACTTGAATGTAAATAAAGAAGGGGTGTCTCTAACATTAGTGGGTAGATTATTCCACAATCGAGCGGCTACTACTGTGAAAGAGGACATACACACTTAGGTAATAGATTTCTCTGGATCATGTCTAGTCTGCCTAACTGGGTACAACCTGTTTTAAGGCAGACATTTTTATGCAAAATAAACAATAACATGACTACCTACTAGTTAATTTATAATACAGTTATACAATATTTATGTTGAGGAGTGGACGAGGTGTGAAGAATACTTCGTTCTAGGAGGAAAATTTAGTAAGTGGACTGTATTTTTGGGGAAGGAAGGAAGGTTGCGCAACTCCACTAACCTGCTGATGATGAGGCGTGATGATTGCTGGAACCCTGGTGAAGCTCGCGTCCGTGAGACGTTAGGACAGCTTTTTGGAGCTGGTGGTCTAAAAGGACGCAGACACAGCTCGCTTGATGATAGATTAGTGCTGATTTTTCGTGTTGTTACCGGCACTCGCACGTAGTATTATTGTTACATGGAGTGCGCTAGGAAATGGGAAGGACAGGTTGGTAGATATGGATTTGTTAAGAGTTGGTCCTAACAATTAATTTATACCATTTATTATTTAAGAATGTTTTTGAGTAAATTTTCCGAAATAATGAAAGAATGCATATAATAAACCCATAGCGGTAATTTTGTTTGCAATTTTATTTGACTTTTTATTTATTATTCCTGTTGCACTAAAACTTGCCAGAAGGCTCAATTACAGTGGAAAATTACATTGAATTATTGTGTTCTCACTGAGAATTGAACCCGGAACCTTCCGTGCATGAGTAAAGCGTCATAACCACTACACCATGGCGGCTGCATTGATGTTTATCTATTGTTTTTACAGTCAAAACTTCTTTGTTAAAATGTTGTTTTTTTTTGGGTTTATTTATATTTATTTTTTTCAATGTCAACAGGCCTCAGATCAAAATCTTTGCCAATAAGCAAAATAAACTTAGTCAAGAAGTAATTTAAAGAATATCAACTTGAACATTGTCCCAAGAAAATTAATAAATCAGTCATTTAAACAGAAGACAAATTAATAAGTATGGATACATGACAGGATAAAAATTTACGAAAATGTGAAAAAAGAGTAGTTATAATGAAAAACGAAAATTTTAAAATTAAGGCTAAATGTAAAATTAATATTTATAGTACTTACTTTGTGGTAACAAGTTCTAATGGAATATCTATAAATAACCTTATTTTATTAACAATTAATATTTTTTCTTCCGACCGGTTTCAAAGCTATCCTATGTTCTTTATGAAAGTATAATTTAGCAGTCAATCTTATCTTAATTTTCTAATGAATTTTATCATATTTTATTTTAAGAGTTTACTAAATATTTAATCTAAACATATTGAGCAAATAAGTCGAGTCTTTTTGTCATGTAGATTTAGTAAAATAGGATTAGATTCATAACAAAATTATACCTACATTGATAATGTATAGCTTTGAAACCGGTTAGTAGAAAAAAAAGTTAAAACAGAGTTGTTTTATATTTATTTCATTAAAGCAAAATACTCATTAAATAATTTGTAAAATAATAATGTATAGTTATTCTAACATATCTACACACTTACTTGCCTATTTGAATTAGAAATAAAATATAAATAAACAATTCAAATTAATTTTTATAGGACCAAAATAATATTACAAATAATATAATATATTTAAAGCCTTAATTAGGACAACATAATATCAGGCCAAGAACCATTGAGAAATGACCGGATATTAAAGGCATTATACTCTTCAATAGCAAGAGTATTTGTCTTTTAAACTTAGTTTCACTGATGTGAAAGATGTCGATCTGCAAAGAGATCATGTTCAGCTGCCTGACTGCTCTTCCTATCGGTTTGACCAGAGGCAGGTTGGTTCTGGAACCTAGGGGGTAAAACAATCTGTGCTGACACTGCTGACGCTGTTGAAGATTTTGTCCCGAACATAATAATGGATAGTTTCCAAAATGGCTGAACTCTCCAAATAACCTCTAATCAACCTAGAAAATGAATCAGTGAGAACCCATCTCTTCTAAGTTGCAAACTGCTGGTCTCCAGCATGCACAATAACAACAGATAGTTTGATGGTTACTCGTTTTTCCTTTACGAATATTTGAATATGAGTATTTGTATAAAATTCTGTTAAAAACAATAAAGGGCCGACGAAGACAATAAATCAAATGAAATGTTTTAAAAAATATTTTTCTTAAAATTAGTACACTATATTATTTTATTTAAATTATTTATTGACAATTCTTGATGGAATTCTGTTGTAATGATGTAATAACTTATATTTACACATAGGTTATTAATTTAAAAAATACTTGGTACACTTCCACCTATTTATTTTGACCAATTAGCGCTTTCAACCTCTAATGGGCATCTTGAGACTGGTGAATATTATACAGTGTAAGGAGAATTTATATGAAACTAAATATTATCTTAAGTGTAGGTATTTTATGTAACATATTTTTAAATGTACCTTTTTTTAAGATAGTATTTAGTTTTATATAAATTATCCTCAAATTGTAAAATATTAACCAGTCTGAAGATGCCCATTAGAGGGTAAAAGCGCTAATTGGTCAAAGTAAATAAGTGGAAGTGTACCAAGTATTTTTAAAATGCTGACATACATAAATATAACACCAGACAACAAAAACACTATCATATTGAAAAAGCAAAGACAAACACAGGACAGTCAAAAATACTACATAATGGACTTAAACACTACAACGACCTACCTCACTACTTGAAAACTTTTAATGGAGACAAATTTAAAATCAATCTGAAAAAGCACATGATGACTGAACTAACTAGACTAGACGAGACATAAAATGACTAGACAATATTAAATTTCTAATGTAACCCTAACGGGTTTTTTAAAATTGTAAATAAATAAATAAAAATAAAAAAATTAATAACTTATATGTGAATATAAGTTATTACATCATAAGTACACTATAGTTTATCGACAAATATTGATAATTATAACATTTTATTCCATATTTTCAAGAACAACATGAAAAAATTATTAGACTAATCAGCTCCATTAATTTAGATTTAATATTTAGTAAACACTGTTAAAATAAAATATGATAAAATTATTTAGTTAATTATCTTGATAAAGAAGCGTGTTTAGCTTTGAAACCGGTCGGTAGAAAGAATGAAAAAAATGTGGTCAGTAAAAAAAATTAATATCAGTTAACAGATTCTGCCTGCGCAACGACAAAATGTAAAATGAGTGAAGTAGGAATCTCTTATGAAACTTTACTTTGTGTTATAATAAATCATTTATCTAATCCAATTATATTACAACACAACTTTTGTTTATAAAACGTATGCACAATATAAACGTCTTTAAGTCGACATCTTGAAATACTGTCCATAAATAACTCGACCTGAGGATGTTAACCCTTTTCCCGCCGTGCGAATTTTTGTATGGGTCATAAATCACAGATAACCGTAAAATTATTTGCGACTACTGTTATGACAATGTAAAATGCATTCCTTCTGGCTTTGTTAAGGGGTCCAGGACACCGCCGTACATTTTGAATAGTAAATCAAGCTACTGTTGAACTCCCGACGGCCCTTAGGGTTTAGTTAAGAAATTTCTTCCGCTTTTTGTAAAAACTACTATTATTTAGAAGTTTAAATGAATAAATATGTTCCGAAACGACAGATATATTTCAAATAATAAATAAAATTCTAAGAACCAGAACTCTGGACGAGTCTTTTCTACTAAATGGCTGCTCTCCGGTAAAAAATGAGTCGCGATAAATCCGCCTCGCTGTGAAGTGATTGACGCGTTTGCATTTCATTCTTGAAGTCCTGGGTTCAATTCCTGGCAGGGTAAATGTCAGATATTGATTTTGAAAACTCTGAAAACTGTAAAATTTCGTTGTTACTCGACTGGCACATGAACATTAAATAAAAAAGCGGTTCTTTAGTATTTGCACAATTGCAGTGCACTGCCAAGTAAAAACATGTGTAAATAAATAATTAATAAATAGTAAAAATATGTAGCACAAAAAAACCGGAATTATTGCAATTTTTTAAATATTTTTTTTTTAATAAATATTAGCGTTCTTATGATTTACCCAAATATTTAATTTTGAGGGCCATTTTCAACGAGTTGTAAATAACTCACTATTAGAAAATGGGAATCAAGTTGGGGTAGAGTAGGATTCGAAGCACAGACCTTTGGTCCGTGAGTCCAAGACACTAGCTACGGGACCACAACCCGATTCAAAACTATTATTTCATATTAGCGCCAAAAGATCTAGCAAAATCGACTTTAGCGGACGATTCTCATATCTTGTCTGCGCACGCGCAATCGCCACGTGTATATTCTGTTTTGCACGAGATTTTACTCGGAATTTGTATGAAAAATATCAGATCTTTTCAAATCATGGCTTGAGCGAGATAGACTATGTTGCATACCGGTTAATCGTGCTTAAGAGGGAAAAGACAATATATGAACATACTCCGTGCACTCACCGCGCCTGCGCAGAAATGAAGTTCGTTTGTAGTGTCACTTAAACATGCGTACTGACAGAATATTATCAAGAATTATGGTGATTTAGTTAAGTTTGATGTGTGTGTAATGTTGGTGCGTATTAAATATAATGTAAACAAAAACAATGGTGGATTACGCGTCTGCCATTGCACATAATTCTTATTGCTCGTTGACCACGTCAGACTTTTAAAACTTAGTATAAAAGATAACAAAATGTAAAGTAATGGGCTGCCAGTGTTTTTAGGCCGGATCAGCCTGTGTCAATACTATACTATAACGAAAGGTAGGAAATATTAAATAAAATGCTTACATCATACTCACAGTAATTTATTTTACGATAGGTATTTACAAAACAATATTATCATATTTATAATGACAAGCTCTCTTCAAAAATATAATATCAATTAAATTTTTATAATGCATGTGTACGTAAGCTAATGACATTTGTTGCGAGATAGACAACTCGTACGATTCTGGCATCTGAACAACACAAATGAAAAATTCAATGGAAGATTTTCTATGCAAGAAAGTTAGGAACTATAGTTCGAGGAAATATTAAAAATATAATGGTTTTTGGTTTTATGATTACAAAATTATCAGAGGTTAATAGTTTATGTAGGTACACAACATAAAATGATCCTTAATACGAGATGTTCATTTATATAAATCAAACACGCTAAGTCCTTTATAAGAAATTTAAATGTTTTTTTTTTCAAAAAAAAATATATCGCTAATCGAACTGCATGTAAGATATTTTATGGGTCAGATAAAAGAAACATTACTTCAAATCATTCCAACGTAGAAATATTACTGCTGATTGACATCTCTAATTTAAGTTATTAAAATCCCGTGAGAAATAAATGCAGAAACTTACGTGAAAACGCGCGAAAATGTCTTTCTTGACATGCTTCTTACGCCTGTTACAGTGATTACATTCTAAAAACCCTTTTCCAATCACAAATAAATAAAAAATTCTTCAAAGTAATTAAACTTTCACTGATTTTCAGTTAAACTTTGGGTGTATTTTGGAATGAGTCGCCTGTCTTCATACAAATTTATATTGGAATTTTGACACACGGCCAGCGGCAGCATCTTGAAATAATTTTAACAATATGTGTATTAATTTATTTGTCAGTTCGGAGAAATACTTCGAGCTGATTGCACGTCGGTTCGATTGGTAAAATTTTGGAAAAATATAAAGCGGGATGTGGGACTATGTCAAGTACATAATTTGTGTCTTGAGCCTTAACCAAAAAAGGCGCGGAGCCCCATAAAGCCCGGGCCATATATTTTATCCAGCGGAATACAATTTAAAAAAATAATTGTGTACCTTTACGAATGTATCACTCAGGAATGAGGATTAAATTTACCAATTTATTAGAAAAATATGTTTATTTAAAAAAAAAAACATATTTTCTTTTAACAAATTTCAAAAGAGATGGAGAACATTGTAGAGAAGGAAATATGGAAGTCTAGTTCTTGGCTGGTTTAAATGGCCACTTTACACACTGTAAAATTCACCATTATGCCTATGTTTAAACATCTATATTACTACAATTTTTCCATTTAAAACAGCCAGGTCTTAAGCCCTTTTAATGCTTAATAACAGTTAATTTTTTAGGTATTATTTGGTCAATCCAACAATTTCTAATCAGTTAAATATTATTTTTTTATAATTATTGCGGTAAACATGAAATTTCAAACTTGAGTCTTTCTTTAAAGGGATGATAATAAAAAAATAAACATATTTCTGGGATAGTATACCACAATATTTTGCATTTATTAATTATTGTTTTTTTTTCTTTAAGACAATTTTTACAACACGACAATCATATCGAAAACATTTTGTAAGTATATGACATTGTGTGTGAAAATCTTGAATTAATTTAACTTCCTTTATATCATGCCATACGCACGTTTCATGATAACCACTAGCGTTTTAAACAAAACTTTTCTATGTTTAAACATCCATATTTCCTCAACTCTTTCCCTGTTAAAATGTGTAAAGTGAATAAGCTTTTATTGATGTGGGTAAAATTTATGCTGTAGATATTTTTCCATTATATACGTGTTCTCATATCAGTTGGTTTAATCAACAGTATTTTGAGTACCTACGTCAGAACTTTTGTAAGCAAATACGGATGTTTGAACATAGGCAGAATGGTGTTTGAGCGCTCGCCTTGTACTAATACGAGAACACTCGCCCTTTTATTAAGTAGGCAGGCTCTTTAAAGAGCGAGAACTAATTTACTGAGACCCGTCACAATTGATCTACAACGGTTGCAGTGACGTCAGGAGCTTATAAAGCACTGACCCCCATTTTTCAAAAAAAATGTTACACACCGTAACAAGTGATCATTCAAACCGGTCAATGACATGTCATAAATCAATAAATACTTGGACTTTTTGTTTCTTTTTAAAAAATGTTTTCCCTCTCTTTTGCAATAAATGTCAATCTTTATAACTCTAGGGAGTGGAATCTAGCTTTTGACTTTAGAGGTTTGGACATGGTTAATATATTGTTAGTTAGAAAGTTAATACATAAACTTTGAAGATCCTAACAAACTGCGGAATTTTAAATCTTGAGAAAAACTTGTTAAATTACTGCAAAAACATTATTTTTACTTGCAAATCCTTTAAAAAGAGGCGAATTTGAATTTAAAAATTAATAGATAGCTCGTTCCTGTGTTAACTAAAATGTGTAATATTTGTTTACAATGCGAATTTCAAAAAAACAGTAAAGCGTAACACATCTTATTTTCATGTGCTAAATAATTAATGTACGCAGCCATACGCTGCACTGTTTGTACTAATTTATCGCCCTATGCACCATTTGGTGTGAATAAGGCTGCAGAATAATGATGTAAGTTATAAAGGTACCTACTTAGGTACTTTGTTTTTTTTATTGAACGGGTAAAAAATATATAAGAACGTGGTAACTCTAGTTAAAATTCAAGAATTAGCAAATTTTGTGACATTAATAAAAGATTCAGATTTAAAAGAAAAAAATAAAAGTAGTATAGGTAAATAAAATTATAGAAATAATCCAGTTGAACTATATTTAAATGCTTTAGTATTTTTTAAAATTCAAGTAAATTTTGGTAAGGCATCCAAAATAAAATACTTTTATTGGATTCAATTCTACTTTTATTTTTCAAATATATGCAAGAGTGGATAATGTGACGCATTTCGTTTTGTTAGGACTATATGAGAGTTTGATGATGTGCTAACAATACGGAACGCGTTACATTATACACTATTGTGTATAATAAAAAAAAAAGTAGAATTTAATCTAATAAAAGTATTTTATTTTGGATACCATACCAAATTTTATTATGGAATTTTACCAAGTAACACGGTAAATTAAGTAAAATGAAAAACCAGTATAAAATAAAATAAATCTTCTTAAATACTATAAATTTAGGTATAAGTCGCAGCGTTTATAACATATTTCCTTTAAGTAAATTTATGATTTATGGACAGGTTTTTCAAGAAATTATTTAAAGAACATAAAATATAATACTTGCTTCTATTATGCATGTACCTACGTGAATTTTTAGAAAAATACACATCATAATTAAAATTGCACCTAATAATATAAGGTGAGTTTCAAAAACGGGTAAACGTTCAAAATCAAGCCGCTAAATCTTGATAAAAAAATTGTAAAATTAAGCGTAAATCTACTGCCTTGAAAATCTTGCTTTACTCACATAAAAAAAACGCTGTGTGTAGATATAAAAAACAAACTATTTTATGATTTCTATACAAGAGGCCAAATATTCGAAATTCAAAAGAAAGTTTTTAGAATTACCGGCTTAAAATCGTACGCAACCGTTTTAATACACATTCACCCGAAGAGTCTCAAATACAGGACATCATTATTCTAAATTCCCAATTAAAAGTAATAGGTATTGTCACACATTATAATTAACGATGATATAAAAATAAAGCTAAAAACATTTATTCCATTACACTATTTCACACAGTTAGTTTATTCAAGTAGTACATTTAAAAAGTGTTTCAAATCACATAATTACCAAAACGCCACTCATTAAATTGTCAAATTCGTTAACTCCGTATTAAAGTCCCATTAAAGTAGTCGAATTGTTTTATTTACTAAGCACTGAGTTTGTGAACGCTTCCCACTAAATAACACTGAGTAGAGATTTCACGGTCGTTTAGCGATCATGATGATATCAGTAGGACACAATGTACACCTGAATGGATCCAAGTGTCCGATCACTTTGTTAAAAATAAACATGTCCAAACGAATTGAATGAACGCCACAATTGATTGTTAAAAGTGCAGCATCACGGCGCGGCGCGGGTACAGATTCTATAGCGCCGTCAAACCGTAATCCGATTTGATAACAGGTTGGCTGGTCTGGGTTATGCCCAGGCCGCATCCTGTCGGAGTCAGCGGGGACATATGGCCCATGTGGCCCACCATGCTGGCGTGTTCCATGGGGTGCATTGCCATTCCGTGATGGGGCATCTGATGGGGATTAGACGACATACAGCTTCCGTGGGTGGAGGCGGGGCTGACGCTCGGATTGTGCTGCGCTTGGTGTAGACTCTGACCGTGCATATCTGTCATTATGTTATCAGTGACATTTTCTATACTATCAGGTCTGCCGTGGTTAACATTTTTCTTCTTATCTTGACTATTTTGGTTCTTACTTCTATTCTTTGGTGTGCCGCCTGCCTTTGTCGTTGTGACGCCAGCTGGGTTCGTTTTTCGTCTGACGTTCTTCGTGTTGGGGAGCTTGTTATCTTTCTTCCATTTCATTCTCCTATTTTGGAACCATATTTTGATTTGTCTTTCCGAGAGGACCAGCGTGTGCGCTATCTCGATTCTTCGTCTTCTCGTGAGGTATCTATTATAGTGGAACTCCTTTTCTAGTTCTAGTATCTGGTGTCTGGTGTAAGCAGTTCTTTGTCTTTTGGGCTCCATTCCAGGTTGATAGGAGCCATTTGCTGAAAACAAAAAATAAATATATATATCACATACTCCCACCTTATGTAAACTAATTTTAACATTGGAAAGAGTATTTAAACCTTTCAAAGAAATTTAGAATAGCCACAACATTCGACCCTAACGTGCTTTGTAAAATGTATTTACGGACATTTTAAAGGGGTCGGTTGAAATATAGGCTGTCCGCAGGCTGTGAGGGAATGCTGTGGTCGCTGTGATTGGTTCAGGAGAGAGAAGTAACGTAAACGTTAAATTATTTTATCACCACTTTCAAAACCTTAAAAAATTATGATTTTCTTCAAACATAAGTGCATTGAAAATACATATTAATATTTATTTCTTTATGATATATTTTATTGTATAAAAATACACATGATATGATAAATTGGTACCTACATAATTATGTTTTCTTTTATTTTTATGTTCAAATCATTAACTTTGTGGTACGATAGTAAATATAAATATTTAATCACTTACGGAGTAAGTAGTAAATCATCTCAGTAAACGGCTAATGTTTTACATTTATTAATTCAGTATAGTAAGTAGATAAACTCCAATTTCGAAGATTGTTTGAAATTATTTACCCATTTTTTAAAAACTTTTTGTGCATCATTTAATTACGATTTTGGTTTTATTAAATGGATACTAAAATTTACATTTGAAATCGTAAGTATAAATAATTTACGCTTGAAATAACAATGTTTTAACTCAAGTTCGTATTCACTACAAAAAAAATTTGGGGATCTTAAAAGTTAGAAATCAATTATATCCATATGTTGCTAATAATATATTATTTTTAATGATACCAAACTAATGTACAAAAAGTTTGACATTATTTGTGAAACAAATATTTTTTAAATGTTTGAAGAAATTACGTTTCTTTGAATCTTTAATATCCTGTTGAGGTTATGCATAAACACGAATTTGTTCAGAATAATATACCCATATTAGTAAGTGAAAAAAAATCATTATTAATATCGGGAACCTTGTACCATAGAGATAATGTATTTTCGCACGTTGTGAAGTAAATATTCTTTTGCCAATACATTTTGATGCCGCGCGTCATCGATCACCACTAACTATACAATTTTTTCATCGGTTCAAGTGTCAGCGCATTAGTCAAATTCTTCCACAATACGCCACAAACGTTAATTTATTATCTCTCAAAGACGAATCCACTCAATGATTGTACCTGGTTTTAGAAAAAAAAGATTAATTCGACAGTCGTTGTGATTCTAAGCCACCCAAACGCACAAAAGACAGATTGATTTTTCACTATTTAGATACAAATTTGGAGAAGAGGTATTAGGATAATGAGGAGACATTAAAGGACAAAAGCAGCCCCTTGAAATCAAAGGACTGTTCGGTATTCCAAAGGACTGTGAAACCCGAACGCTTTGTGGAAGGGCTGGAGAACAAATTACCCCTAATCAATAAAATGCAATGTTTGTTGGCCTTAGCCGCAAGACGTTTTGTTACTGGAGTGTTTTGACATTTTACTAATGTCTTCGGCTTTCTCTGATTTTTCACGTTTGTATTTACCTCCAGAACTCCTCGAGGGAGTATCGGCCGACCTTATTATTTAGTTTGATCGATTGGCGCCAAGGGGACGCTCGTTCGATGCCTCGATTTAGAATTTCGGAATGCACTGTCACGGTTCGTGAAATTCAAATAATTTTGTATTTTGAAATATATCAATATTTATATTTAACCACAGGCACAAAGGAGGTTTCTCGGGAATTGGAAACCTATTTTGATTGCAATTTATTGAAAGGATATTTTTGAATTTTCAACGGTTAGGAGTATAATATAGATAATATGGTCGAAAATTTAAAGTGCTAAATGTAAAATACAAATTTATTCGAATAGTAAAAAAAACTTTAAAACAAATTACGTTCTTAACGTTCATTAAACATGATTATTGACAAAAAACTTGGTTATTTTTTATATAATTACCTATCTTATAATTAGTGTTGTACTATTTTTTTGCGTTGTTCGCTTAAAGTTATTTGATATTATTTTTAGCAGCAGGCTAACATACTGCCGTGAATTTGATGTCAAAGATACGAATTGATTTCATATTTAAAAAAAATTGTTCCTATAAGGCTGAAGTCTGATAAAAAGTATGGAAATCTTACAATTGTGGTTTCTTAAAATGCCATTATTTCAATATCGCAAGATTAAAAAAAGTGAATGAACATTTAGTTTATAAAAAATCATCGCTAAGGAGTTTCTTTCTCAAAACTCAGATCTCAGATCAGTTTGGTGTTCTGAGCTTTGGCAAGGTACCAAGATTCGCACTCATATAAAAGTACTGGCATTATACAAGAGTTGAATAATTGGTAATCGGTATTAATACATTTATTTCTATTTTTACATATCTTTAGCTTTTTAATCTTTATTTTCTATTGGATATGTTATGTAACTTGAATTATAAAAATAAAACTATTTGGTTGGTTAGAAGAAATTGCCATTTGGAAATAAGCCCGCCAATGTACAAATAACATTATGTACAAGAAGTTAAATCAATAAATATAATATTATTAATATTTAAAGCATTAACTTTGTGGTCACACATTTTACTAAATGTTATTGAATATTTGTAAATAAACACTTACCGACTTTTGTTTGTATACCGGTTTCGAGACACATCCGTCTCTTGGTGAAGGTGTATAGTGGGTTTTGCATGCTGGTTTGCATATTGCTTTAATTGGTGTCCTGACGAAGAGACGGGTACGTCTCGAAACCGGTAGACAAAGAAAAGTCGGAAAGTGGTTATATACAAATAGAAAATAAATATTTCGTTTTAAACAAGCACAGACCAGACCGCACGCATCGTGTTAAAAGTTGCTCCAGCAATTCCTAGGCGGGTTACGAGCTTTTTCTGCATGCTTCCATTCTCAGTTGTGTGAACTACCAATTATTGCAGATTATCAGTATTAGGACCCGTAAGTTTTACACGTGAAAGTAAAATTAAAAATGATGTTGAATTTGTTTATTACATATTCGAAATTACACTACCAAAAAAAAAACAACCATCGTTATAATGAAGGAAGGTACATACACCATAATTTAAAAAAAATATTTTTACGAATACGTAGATGAATTGATTTTGTATGTGAATTATTAGTAAAAGTATACGATTAATGTGAAAAAAACTCAATAAAGTAAAAATGTATGAGTACATTTTTGTCATCAATAGTTATATATTATAATTAAAACATTTCAGTTTGTAAGTGAAAATTCTTGATGGAAGTTAACTGTAAATTATTATAAAATCCGAAAATCTGTGGATTTATGTATCACTCGACTTTTATTTCTATAATAATATTACAATTAAAGCAAACCCGTGGATTAAATAGTCATGAATTGAAACATTAATTTATCAACATCAACAACAATTCAAAATAAAACCTAAAGATTAAATACTTTTATAACTGATAAAACTATTAAAAAATATTAATAATATTTCATTTAAAGCAAAATTGTTAATGTAATATAAATAAAACTCAATTTACTAGCATCGGAAATAATTTGAAGTCAAACTGAGACCTAAACGACAATTAAGAAAAACGATTTTATATCGACAATTATTTTTAATAGTTTACAAATTCATATTCACAGTTCAAAAAAAAAAACTTTGACGATTTGTTGAGATAAACTCAATCTACATTTTGTTGCACGAAAATGCATATATTTTAACACCTATGCCTAGTCTAGCTAATACATTTTTTGTGTCTTAGAATGCCAATATTTTTTATTTGTTTTTTGTGTACACTTCATACAGACAGCATGACCTTTTGGATCAAATCCAATGTTTAATCTCAAGTTTGTCGTCATAAATTTTATGGTTATGTAACTCTGACAATAATATTCAGACAAAGGTCCGTATTCCAATGGGAAGTTAAAATTCAATTTTATCTACAAAGTAAAATTAAGTTTTCTGAATAAAAAATAGAATAGGTTTACATTTTTTTTTCTAATCATGTTCAATTACAGGTTACCGACGAAGATACTTAGAATTTTCATACAAATATACACATTTTCGTACATACATAATGATGTTAGTTTATACCGTCTCAATATGTACCGATGAAGATAGCGCGTCTCATAATCGCAGCGCGGAACGTAGGTAGGTATAGACTGATACAAGCGGTATAAATGTAGAGACCGGGGATAGTTGACTAACTTTTAGAGTTTTCTTATTTTTAAAAATTTAAACTGCATATTAAGAGAATATATCGTCGTGATCGTAGAACAACGATAGAAGGGCGAAAAATGAGATTTTTACTTTCTTTTATATTTGATCTAAACAAGGTTTTATAAAGGCTTTATATTCCTGGTTTGAAAAAATATACATATAACGAACCCAAGTATCTAGGGATATACTTTTGTACTTATCGAGTTAAAACATAAATTTTAAACCGCTCTTATGAAATCATCATCATCGTCGTTCCAGGTCCGCTTCCTAGTTTTTTATTTTTTTTTAATTTATTTATTATATATATTTTTTAAAAATTTTTTTTTTTTTTTTTTAATAAAAATAAATATTTGTGCTTTTATGATTTACCCAAATATTGAATTTCGAGGGTCGTATTCAACGAGTTGTAAATAACTCACTATTAGAAAATGGAAATCAAGTTGGAGCACATAGTATCCGCGAAGATCCTCCAGGTATCTTTGTCGGCTGCCAGCTCGTGTGCATCCTCCCGAGTCAGTTTCGCGTACCGTATTTCTGACATGAACTGCCAACGATCAGTCAGCAATGGACAACCCGATGCCGTGTAAAGTAGGCAAGCGTGGTTAAGGCTCTCCGGAGGCATCAGCAGAACATGACCAGGCCAACCGTATAACTCCGCTTAGTGACAGTTGTCACCGGAGTTTGTTGCGCTCGTTCTCTTATTACTTTATTCGCTGTAAAGTCAAACCACCGCACACCCAATATTCTTCTGAGACACCTATTCTCAATTTTTTTTTTGCTATTTTGGGCCCTCGTGTGGTACCACGATTCGCACGAAAAGATAAAGAAAATAGAACATGTAAAGTTGAAAAAAATTGTACGTGAATATTCCAATAAAAGATGATACAGTCTAAAAGGGTTATAAAATTTCGAAAGTTGTTTAAAGATGTACAAAATTGTTTTAGAATGTAACTAACACATAAGTATATCTGAAATTAAGTCATCATCATTCCCTTTCCGCGCCTTATGGTGCATAGGGCACTGCATTGGTACATCAATTGCAGCGTATCTGGATAATTGTTGTTACATGAAGGTAAGATGATTCAGGTATCAGTCTAGGAACTACGAAATATTCTAGTGTAAAAACATCGTTTACAACACTAGATTAAAAGCTAAGGGCTCCGATCGTTTCCCGAATTACAAATTACTTCGGAGAGCGAACATTAAATTCGTTGTTCCAAGGTTGTTCAATGATCTCCCACAAACCATCATTAACATGAAAGATCTTCAAATGAAAAAAAAGAACTGAAGAAATATCTTCTAAATTTTTCAAAGTTCCTGTTAATAAATAAATTTGTATAATACAAATAAAATAATGTAAATTAAACCTGCCAAAAAATGTGTCGCACCGAAAAGTCTTAAGACTTAGTGGGTAAAAAATCTTCATACGTATTTTAAATTATTAAATAAACGCTGCTCTGCAGCACTGAAAATGACAATAAATATTTCAGATCAACCACGTCAGGAATCGAAACCGAGACCTCTTGTATGGTAGGCAAACGCGCTGACCATTACACCACAAGGCCGACATTTAGTAGTAAGGTTAAAAAAAAGTTTTATCTTAAAAAGTGGTTGTTTATTCGTCAAAATGGATCATTTTATTTGAATTTATTCATGCAAATATTTTGACGAAAACGCAACAATTTTTAAACTTTTTTTAGGTGAAACTTCCCCCTCCCTAATTTTTGTAACTTAAAATAACAAAAGAAATATTATACTATTACTACCATCACGCCATTTCCCAATAGGGGTAGGCAGAGATAATGGACCGCCACACACGTATCTCCTGGCATACATTTCTAGCTTCTTCCGCATTCATACATCTTGTCATATATGTCCTTCAGTTAGGCCTGCTTTTGACATGACCAGACTTAAAATTTTGGTTTAACTCATTATTCCACGTCTTCCTTGGTCGTCCTTGTCTAACGTTACCGTTCATAATGTACGAAGGTTTTCACGGTCACTGTTATCAATTTGTTTATTTTTTGGGTTATACCGTGACTAGTACTGCCGAATGCGACACGGTACAAATTACTAGTACTCAAACACATATTTTTTTCTACAAAACACTCAGTTTACGCTGAAGATGGCTCCTGCAATGGTACCCGAAACTTCGGAACAAATCCAAAAAAGAAACAAATTGTTACCGCTCATTTTTCGCAATACATACTTGTTTTACCATTTTTGTGTCATCCATTCGTTCTTCATGACCAAACCCTCTCTGAGACCCTTTCTTAATCTTATCAATTATACCTGATTTAGATTTACACTTTCGCCTAATTTCTTCATCCGTAACCCTGTCATACATTGATTTCCCAGACATTCGTCTAAGAAATCGCATTTTGACTGCGTTCACTGGGCTTTCATCCTTTCTTTGCCAGTTCCACGAATATGAATACATTTATTTACACCGCTAGGTGCGAATAAATGAAACGAGGCAGCCAACTAACTATTTAATTTATTAGGAGATTTTTAAGCGGCCGAATCTACATGAAGAGTCATAAATCATGAATTAATTTTCTCAATCAATTATGTGATACAGAATTCTCAGGATAATTACTTTTCGATTGATTTTATGATAGATGATAAAAGCAGGTTATTTATTTCATCATTCAAAATTATATTTGAATTGCTCAATTCTATTTTTATCAAACGCACCTTTGCTGGTATGTTTCGGCAATGACCCGAAATCAAAGTAACTACATGCATAAGAATGAATGCATTGTTGTAAAAGTATGAAGATATCTGGTATTAATATTTTTGACTCATTACCATTTTATTTATTTTTTTTATTAATAAATTTTCACAAAGAGTACATGTTTTTGTACAATTCTAAATATATCTACTTTTACACATCTAGTAAATGTTATCACTGTAACTCTTCATAAAAAGAGACTAACTCTTGTGCTTGGAGAGTGACTTACACTGTTTTAGTTGTTTATTTTTAAGAGTTTATATAATTTTAAATACGAGTACATGAGAAAGAAAAATAAAAACATAGGACATATAAAGAAAAAACATAAAACAATAATACATTCATACTAATAAAATTTTAGTGTTGTTTTTACACGTGTTCAAAAAATTTCTTTAGATTAACTTTAAATTTATTTAATAATATTTTTTTTTTTATTATAATTTAATTTCATAAAAACTCATTTAAACTGTAACTTTCCAAAAAAGAGGCTAGTGCTTGGAGAGTAATTTACACTCTTATAGTTGATGAAAATACTGTTGATAAATTTACCTGGGCCGCGATTATGAACGGCTATCTTTATCGTTATACACTGAGACGGTAAAAATTTATATCGATATTTATGTACGAAAGTGTGTATATCTGTATAAAAGTTCAAAATATCTTCGTCGGTAACTGGTAATTGAACACGTTTAGAAATAAAAATTGTAAAAATATTCCATTCATCATAGAGAAAACTTTATTTGACTTAGTATATAAAATTGAAGATAAAATTTAACTTTTCATCATAATTGAGGCCCTGGTCCATGAAGAAGTATAGAAATGTAAAAAATAAAATTTTCAGGCGATGCCTAATATGTATGTAGGTAAAATAATTCAATGAAATGAATCTCACCAGCATAAATAAGGGTTTCAGCTCTTTAACTTCACAGACTTCCATTCCGTGTGCCATCTAGACCGACAAGACAAAATCTTTTGTTTTACACTGAAAACGCGTCAACAAACTACATATTTTAAACAATCTACAATACCTAGAATATGCGGCCAATATAACAATATATTTACCGAGGCTGATATTTTTTGTGACAATGTATGTAAATTTAGGTCAAAAATTATAGAAATTTTGAGAGAAGCAGACATTTAACATTATTATTATATAAATATTTTTTCATTTCGTTACTTTTACATTTATTATATTGAACATAATTTAAATTATTGTATTAAGTGTAAACATTTTTTTTGGTGTGTGCGTGAGTTTATTACACTAATATACAAAGAAATTGGCAATATATGTGTACATACTGTTTGTTTACCTAATAAAATAAATAAATAAACAAACATCAACAGATGAAAGAATTGAAGGGATATAGATTTTCAAATATGGGCAGAATGGTGAATGTTACACAGTGTGTAAAGTGGCCACTTAAACTATCCAATGACAGGTCATAAGCCCTGTAGATGCCTAGACTTCTATATTACCTTCTCTGAAATGTTTTTCATCTCTTGATGTAATATGTTAATTTACTCTTATAATTATTTAGAAATTCGAAGATTTCCGGTTTGCTTGCCGTGAATAGACTAATGGGCAGAATTGATCTAGAATAAGTGGAGGTGAAGTGAAGAAGTTATTTCAGAAATAAGAAACTTTTAATAATCAAAGCGCTGATAATACGATATTTGAAAATACAAAAAAAAAATGGACAAGTATAATAAATAGTCTATTAAAAAAAAAACACTGAATTTCGTTATTGTAATAAGACACAAAACGTCGCCATTGGCAAGCGAGGGAAATTGCAAAATAGAGTTATAAATTTTACATTTCTGCTTAGAACCATTATTTCATATTTTTCTACTTTAAACAATCTATTGTATTTATCCTTTTATTTTATAAATAATCTTTTTACTATGGTGGCTGTGAGTTGACGTTATATATAGGTACTTAAAATTGAAATTTGAATTTATACTAGTATTTAAATAAATATGCATTCAGCATAAAAATAAACATTTTTCATGATGAAAACATCACTATTCTAATAGACAAATATTTTATTTTCGTGTGTCTTATAGTAGGTAACTTTGTTTTGTTTATTATTATCAAATTATGAAAAGAATAAAAAAAAAATACTGTTTTACTTATCAAAAAAAAACACATGGCTTTTGCATACAATGAATATTTAAAAAAATATTACTGAGGACCGAGTAGCTATCCAACCGTCCCGGGTTCAAATATGAAGTAATTCTTTCAATGGCCATTTCAAAACCCGGAGCGGGCAGTAGTTGTTCGGCAATTCTAGAAGATAAACGTACACAAAAAATGAGTTTGAACATTTTAACTTTAAATCAAACTCGTGGTGTAGTGGTCAGCGGATTTGACTGACTTGCAAGAGGTCTCGGGTTCGATTCCCGACATGGTTGATGTGAAATAATTATTTAAAACGGTGTTTTAACACTAGAATATTTCATAGTCCCTGGACCGGCACCTGAAGTGTAAGACTGATCATCTTTCCTTCATGTAACAAAAAAAAACAAGATATGCTGCGATTGGTGTACCAATGCAGTGCCCTATGTGCCATTAGGTATGGAAAAGGGAACGAAGAAGAAGAACAAAAGGTTTTTGGTAATACACGAGTACTGAGAATTCTTTACAACTCCTTGGTGCGAAGTAGACTCGAGAATGGCTCGATGATTTGGGGGCCACATGAACTGATTTACTCTCTTTTGGTAGAGAAAATCCAAAAGAAGTATTATCCTTGGCTCTGCCCGACCGAGTTTCTCCAGGGTATGCTTGGCTACAGCAGTTCAGAGACTAGAAGGAATTTGTATTTGACTACACATTTTTATCGATTGTTGCGCGGTATGGTCGATAATTCTGAGATTATGATGAGCATTGATTTGTATGTTCCTGATAATTACATAGGACAGCGTCACCATAGATTGTTTCATATTTCGATATACAGGACCACCCTGCCGATGGCTATGCTGAACAACATCGCTCTGGATGTTAATCTGTTCCATGTATCCAAAAGGGGTTTCCGGAGCAGGATTCTCCTACTAATTTGACATGAGTCTCTTTCATGTATTTTTTTCTTTTTTATAATATGTACGTTTTTAGTGTATGTTTGTAATGTATATGTTATATTTAAATAAATCATTTGTATTGAATTGTAAGAAAAAGTAATTTATGAGCATGTCGTACCATTTGCACTTACTTGAATACTAATTTTTTATCTCTTCCCAAATCGAAGTTGCATATTCATAATAAGAGACATGAAAATAAAATTAGAAAAAGCAACTTGTTAAACTACTGTTCTCCCGAAAAATGACCAATACTGTTGTTGGCACAATTGTCTTCTAGACCATCATGAAGGTTTTCTGAGATTTCTTTTTAGTTATTGGTTGTAGGGGAGAGTGGAGGAATCAGAGCCGTCGGTTAGTGAGAGCCATGATGTTCTACGCGATGCAAGGAACGTGCCAAAAAGAATAAAAAAAAGTCGCGCAATATCGTGACTCGTCAGCAGTTGACTGCAAGCCGAGTCAGTTTTTTTAAAGCAGACTTGAAGTAAGCACTTTGGTTTTGCGCTTGATTCTTACAACATTTCTCCATCTTCCAACATCAAGGGGAGTTCCTTAAACTATGTTTATTAATCTTTATTTGCATTAAATACGTTTCTAGTCATGGTTAAGTTTATAAATACTTGTGGATAGCTTTGATTAAATTATTTTTTAACAGTATTAAAAATATTCGGGATAATTACATCTAGTTATTCTCATTACCTCTGAACTATTTTACTTTTCCCAAGATGACTAGAAATTGAAAGCGAACTACTTCAAAAGCAAGCTGGACTAATGTTAAGGTGTTATTAGCAGCTATCAATGCCATCAGAGATGATGGGAATTCTATTCGAAAAGTTGTTGTACAAGCAGGTATGCCTTACAGTCAACTTAAAAGTTTATTTGAAGCTGTGATGACTCAAGATTCTTATTATAACTCTCTTTCGGTGATAGGAAAGAAACCAGTATTGACGAAGAGCAAAACATTTGTTCCGGTATTGGATTCTCATTACCCTATATGGGAATAATTGGCTATTATTCCATTTATCGGAAAATAAGAGCCAACGGTATTTTTTTTTTGAAAAATAAAAATCTTCAACTACGTTGTTTTTTTTTAAAAAATAAATATAAAAATATATGGCTAGAAGTATATAAAAATCTTCTTTGTGACGATCTTGGGATTGTTTTAGACTCAAAACTACTTTTTGAATCGCATATCAATAAAATTACCTCCAAAACATTGAGCATGTTAGGTTTCATAATTCGAATGAGTAAACACTTTGATAATCCAAAGGCCCTAATTTCATTATATTATACATTTGTCAGAAGCCATTTGGAATACGCCTCTCACATATGGAATCCCCAGTATGCCAAATATGTAGGTAGAATAGAAAATATTCAAAACAAATTTATAAAGTACCTTAAATACAAAACCGGTATTTCATATGTATCTACTCTCACTGCCTCCACCTTCCATGGAATCATTTCTCTACAATACCGCAGAGTGTGTGCGGACCAACTACTGCTTTACAAAATTATGACAGGAATGGTTGACTGTACAGAGCTGCTTGGTTTTATAACAATACATGTGCCAGCCAGGATTTGTAGACGGTACCACCTGTTTCATGTACTAATAAGTAAAACATCGTATTTTAAAAAAGCTTTTTTTCGTAGGACTTTTTCAATGTACAATACAAAATTTAAAAATATAGATTACACAAACATCACTCTGTCAGATTTAAAATTTACACTAAAAATGTATCATGTAACTTGGTAGACATTATAATAATAAATATGTACATCTCCCCTCCCCTCCTTACCCTCTCTTCAAGCATTCTTGTCCTTATCCCGCCCAATTTACAGTAACTTAATGTTCTTAAAATAAATATTTAAAAAATCTTTGATTATTGAGTACATGAAAATAATATTTTTATATGAATAAATTGTATGTATTTATTTGATATGAAATATATTTTCTTTACTAACTTTGTATACTATGTAGAAATCTGTTATTAGTTCTGATTTTATACACTATATCTGTTTGTTTACTAAAAATATGTATGTAGAACTGTTGATTTCCCAAATAAAATAAAATAAAATATACAAATAAAATAATATTAACCTTAAGCTGAGACAACGAATGGTCAAATGTTATATATGGTCTGTCTTACTGTACGGTGTAGAGGCGTGGACTCTAAAAGGTAATATTATAAACCGTCTTGAAGCATTTGAAATGTGGATCCACCGTAGAATGTTAAGAATATCTTGGACCGATATGATAACCAACAAAGTATTACGTAGAGCCAATACTAATAGAGAACTATTCACCACTGTTAAGCTCCGTAAGATTTCATATTTTGGCCATGTGTTGAGAGGTGATAAATGTGCCATACTTCAGCTTGTCATGAAGGGGAAGATCGAGGGACGTAGAGGGGTCGGAAGAAAACAGCTTTCCTGGCTTCGAAACATCCGAGCATGGACCAGGATTAGAACTGTGGAGGAGCTGTTTCGCACTGCTCAGGATAGAGAAGCTTTCTCCCAAGTGATCGTCAACGTCGAGGGGACCCGACATGACACGTGAAAAAGAAGATAGAAAAGTCGAATTTCCATATTAAAAAAAAATACAAACGGTATTTAAAAAATCACATTCCCCTCAGCAGGCTCCAATTCTCCCCTTCCCCCTAGGTAAATTTTTATTTGTTAAGTTATTTATTTTTCTAACAGTACTTACATAAGATTATAACGGTGATATAAAGTTGCTTTCAACAAAGTTTCGATTTTGTACAAGTGTTTGTAGACATATTCCCTTTTTTTTTGTTTTCCCTCTCTGTTGCAAAAATTTAGATCGAAAAGTTGCGTTGACTCTCTAACTAGGATAAGTAACCCTGTTCTAAGAAAGTACAAAATCCATTATTTTACTAGCCAAAAACATTATTCTTAATACATATCCTATATTAAAAACAATAAACACAAGATTTACTCTCGTGTGGCTGTGATGTCACATTAGCCTACATAGGATACAAGACTTGATATATGTCTCTTATTTTTTTAAATGATGAAGTTGTATTTTTTGTAATCTTAAAATGAATATTTTCGCATAGGATTTAAAAAGTAAAATTTGTGTAAATATTTTTTTAAATTACCTTGGTGCCTTTTGCCTTTTAATGAACATAATTTTACGCTTCAAAACTGTATTTTTCTGAGTTCGTGTCTTTTGCCTGAACGGCGACGGCATTATGTTTTTGGCTACTAAAATAATATGTTTTTGCTTTTCTTAGAACTGGGTAACTTACACTAGTTAGACAGTCTCGTGGTGTAATGGTCAGCGCGTTTGCCTACCATGCAACAGGTCTCGCGTTCGATTCCCGCCATGGTTGATACGAAATATTTATTTAAAAGGGTGTTTTCACACTAGAATATTTTATAGTCCCTGGACTGGCACCTGAAGCGTAAGACTGATCATCTTACCTCCATGCAACAAAAATAATCCCGATACGCTACGATTTGTGCACTAATGCAGTGCCTTGTGCACCATTGGGTGCGGAAAGGGAATGATGATGATGATGAGTTAGACAGTCATAATAACTTTATATTAATGTAATCTTTTTTTATGTTTGTATATCTATAGTACATAACAAGAAAAATAAATGGAAACAATAGTATCTTTCAAACATTTGTGTAAATGCCTTTGATATACTGTTTTTATTTCTACTTTGGAAGGGGGTTAGGTAGGTACTTACCAGTGGCGAATGGTGATTTTATTTACATGTTAGCTATAAAAAATCATATATTTGTACCTACATACGAGTAGAAGGTACATTATATAATATAAGTAATATATATATAAATTGATATTTTTCTGTGGTTCAGTGTAATACAACAACTCTCATCTATGGAATCAACTCAAACGGCGTAATTTAGTGTTATGTTATATTATATAGATGTATTATCCATTATTTTAATACATAACTAATAAAAAATAGCACTATGAATTCAGTCGATATTAGGTATTCAATTGAAATGTCAACTGGCCGAATTGTTTTAGAAATAAATAGTGCTAAAAACGGCTGCGTCAAGCGCCATATGTCCTGCAATATGACGCTAGAAAGTAATTATGGTCTTATGTCAAAAGTATCATATCAAATAAAAATAGCCCCTAAGGAATAATGTTTGAAATGCTGTTTTCCAAATCAAGAATCTTCAAATAATTTGTGTAATCTGCAAGTTGAATCTAGAAGAAAAAACCCGCACTGGGGTTAAGAAATTCAAAATACAGTATCCTTATTTGTATGAAAAAATCCTTCTTCTCAACTACCGAACTGTTCAAGGAATTCAATGTTTTAAGAGTGTAGGATGTCCACGGAAAGTGTTGTATACTCCAGGTGCATAAGGAGAGCCTCCCATTGCACCGTGTTACGGGAAGGTTAAGAACAGGGTGCCTCGCTTTACAGAGAATTAAAACTACCACGGCCGAACATCATTATACTTATATAAGACGGAAGCTTTTTTACAATTTACTACAAAATCTACGTCAAGAAATAAATTACAGAATATTTAAGGAAAAATTAAAGAAAAGCTTCCTGATATAATTAATATCAACCGTATTTTGAAAATAAAGATGTGTGTATAATATGTGCCTGTGTATATAATTTATAAATGTTGTGTTTTAAATTATTTTTTTATTAGGGTTAAATTTTCTTAATTTACTAAAAAATATATTTATATATTTTTTGTATTTTTATGTTTTGCATTTTTTTCTCTTTTTGTTTTTCATATTGTTTTGTAAACTTGCCAAACACAAGAGCTAGACTCTTTTTGGCAAGTTCAACCTTAAGTGTTCCATTTTTATTATTACATGTATTGTTTTTTTTTAATGCTTTATGGTTTTTATTAAAAAAATAATTTTGAAAAAAAGCTGCTAGTAATAATTGGCTAGTTTTTTGGCTCACCGCAGGCGCTGGGCGCGCTTTATTAAGATTAATATTTATATTAGGATAAAAATACAAACGGAGGAAATGATTTAAAATAAATAGTATTTATTTATTTGTTTTTCTGAAAATAAAGTTACGGTAAAACATTATTATGGTTAGTCGAATATAATGGTAAGCTGCGCATGATCGCTTCTATACACGGTTCGCCCCTGGTACTTACAGTACCTACCAACTGCGCACAGTGCGCACTGGTGCGTATCTGTATGAAATACTGCTTAACTGGTAAAGTGATACATCCTGTAATTTGATGTAATAGAGTTCGTTAATATGGATCAAGGCCCAAAAAGGAAAATGCCGCACCATCCGAATGAGGCGGAATATTTAGGAAAGAGGGAACAAAAATATTAGACTACAGCTTATTTCAGATGATTTTAAAAATCCACATGGTACGATAAAATTACATCGGGTGGACTGATTTGTATTGTATTTTTTATTTTTTTTGTTTATCGGCAGGAAATCGCACTAACCAGTACACCGTAAAACCGACCGACTTTTACACTGAGAGTAGCCACTTAATAAATATGCATATTTTTTTTTAAATCAATTTATTTTAATTTTATCGTTTCATGTGGATTTGTACAACCGGTGTGAAATCGACCTAAGACTTTAACTTTTAAAAGACTGTGGTAAATAATCCCTTTGCGCACGGTGATGTAACATCGTGTTACCACTAGTAAAAGACGGAATATTCTGAAGTTCAGACATTTGAAAAAAATAAAAAAAACATAGAGTCACACTGTTCAATAATTCCTTTTCCACAATTAATGAAAATAAACATATGATTTTGCTCTGTGCGTCCCCCATCATTGTCATCAACCGACTGAATACTAAATCTGTTTTAGACGTCGCCCGCCGCAGAACAGCGTCTCTGTCTTCCTTGTTATGACTTCTTTATTCGTACTCTCTCGTATGAGGTATCTGTATAGATGTATTGTTGAATTAGCGGACATTCATTATTCGCGTAGCAAGGATAATAGTTTTTTTTAAAATTAACATTTAGCATAGTTATACAAATTTAACTTTACAAATCAGGTGTGAAAATGTCCATTTGAAGATTACAAAAAAATACTAATTCATAATTTTTAAAAATAAAAGAGATATATCAAGTCTTGTGTCCTATGTCGACTAGTGTGACATCACAGCCACACAAGAGTTAAATAAAATTTAGAGGAGGGTGGGGAAAAACCTATACTAATCATTGAGTCACCTACTAAGGTGAAGCCTACCTACCTAAAATAATGTTTTTTTTTTTAAATCACTCTAAGGGCGCTTTCCATAAAATGTCTTAACATGTTTTAATGCATATGAAAACGGTTAGGGCTGTAGTCTGATAAAAAGTAAGAAAATAACTCTATTTCGCCATTTTAAAACATATTTTTTTCAAAACCGCGCTATCGAAAAATTCAATTAAAAAAGGACAATCATTTTTAAAGGAATTTCTGATAAAAAATATAATTGACAGTTTTGTGTATGAAAAATATAATTACTTTTCGAGCGGCAGATTACGCCTTTTCAAATTTAGGCTTTACTTAGGTACATCGGTACTGATTAAAAGACAAAGAATTTAAGTGAAAAAATCTAATGATTGAAGGATTTAAATTTAATAAGAAATTTGTTAAAGAAAAAAAATGTTTTTAAAAAATTAATAAAAACATTTTAAATCACACTCATTTTCTAGTAAATTTTAGGTAAAATTATGTCGTCAATGATCGTCGAAAAAAATGAATGGTTTAGATCAAATCTTCGTATTGAAATCATTTTTTTAAGAACAGTTTTTTGGTTGTAAATATTTCATTTCTACGGTGTGTATTTAACAAATTTTTAATGCCGTTAAATGGTACATTTTTGGTCTTAGTAAATATGACCACATTTCTGATTATCGTAAGCAACTGAAATGGCTCAAAATTAGATAGCGGAGAGACTATCACTCCCTCTCACTTCTGTTCAATGTACTTCACAGTCCTAACGCTCCAATATACCTGCCTGAAAAATTTCAACGCTTATCAGTTCATGGTTTACCTCTTCGTTCTAATTCTCAAGGCACTCTCTTAATACCAATCTACAATTCCTCTTTCTTCTCTAACTCATATAGTGTCCATGCGGCTCGATTGTGGAATCATCTCCCATCCACCATCAAAGATGTTACTACATTATGTCTGTTTAAATCACGTCTGAATAAACATCTTCTTTCTCTTTCTTAATCTCTCCTCCTTTTCTTTTTCCTCTTTTTTCCCCTTTCCCATTGAGGAATAGTTTTGATTTAAGTTAATTTATAAACAAATACGTTTATTTCTATTTTTATATATCTTTAGCTTTTTAATATTTTTTTTTCTAACGAATATGTTCTGTAACTTGAATTATAAAAATAAAACTTTTATTTTATTGGATGGTTGGAAGAAATAGCAATTTGGCAATAAGCCCGCTAATGTACAAATAACATAAGGTACAAAAAGTTAAATAAATAAATATATATATACATATATATTTATTGAAATTTTGCGTAAAACGTACCTGCTGTAGAAATGGAATACTTACTGCTAAAATATTCTTCCCAATAAAAGCCCAAACCCGAAATTCCATAAAAAGAGTTTGAAGGAAACTGTTTTAACTACTATATTTTTTTACGAAATAAGGTGAATTTTAACCTGTGATTACAAGCTTTTTTAAAATTATTTTTTTTGATCCAAAATGTAAGTTTTTATACAGTGTAAATATTATAAATTAAAACAATAATTAGTGTGCACGATAGTATTTTCGAATATGTACAAATGCAAATTTTGTGTTGAAAGTTGCAAGTAAGTACTATATTAAACTATGAATGTTGTCAAAGAACTAAATAAATAAAATAGCAATATTGGTTACTATTCAACAATGTTTAAGTATGTCCAAATGCTTGCAGACTGGCTGGATCCCTCCCTAGGGAGTTATTCATATTTAAATTTATTATTTTTCAGGCGTTGCCTAGTAGGTGATTTGGTTCAGCCGGATGAATCTCACCCACGTGATAAAGGTTTCAGCTCTTTTACCTCACGAAAGTCAACAGATGGAAGAGTTGAGGAAATATGGATGTTCAAACATGGGCAGAATGGTAAATGTTACACAGTGTGTAAAGCGGCCACTAAAACCAGCCAATGACAGGGCATAAGCCCTGTAAATGATTAGACTTCCATATCCCCTTCTCAAAAATGTTTTCCCTCTCTGTTGAAATAAATTTAAATTAGTTACTATTACTTGAAAAAAGTTTATTGCTTCAATTTACAGTAAAAAAACTGACACGGCATTATTCTTTCTAGTATTTCAATTTTTTTTTTATCCGTAGGTCATCTAATAGGTACGACGCTTTTATTTTAATTGATGTAATATGCAATTATGTACAGGGCAGTCAGATAATAATAACATAATTACAATTTATATCAAATCTGATCCACAAAATAATAATGTGAAACAAAATGTACTTTTTTAAAGTTAATATGTGCAAACCTTATCTCCCAACTGAAAAACAGGTGCTATTTTAACTAATTACGTTTTTTTTAAATGCATGTTTTTTTTGGTACATATTTTCGTTTTTTAGTACACACTTTTAACCAACTCTTCTTTTGACCATCTGTTGGATGGCTGGAAGATATTGTTTTTAGCAATAAGTCCGTTAAAGTACTTATTCTTTGTTCTTGAAGTTTTAAATAAATAAAATATGTAATCCATACTAATATTATTAATGCGAAAGTGTGTTTGTTTGTATTTCCTTCATGTCTCAGCGGAGCGGCTGATTATTTTTTTTACCATAAGGATAGCCGGAAAGATGAAAAGTAAAATAAGATAAACAATTTTTTCCCTGATGGAAAAAAATACAACGAATTTTGTTTCAATATAATATCAACAAAGAGCAACATTATTTGAAAATGAGTAGGCGGTAAGGTGTGATTTCAAAAATAATCAATAAAAATAAATTTACATATTTGACTTGCTTTATCAATGATTAGTTTGGTTTGCATTTCGTTTTGGTTTTGTAGTAGGATTTTGGATATGTGAACAGAATAACGATGCCATGTCGCTATAGACTAACGGATCGTCATATTTTTCTCATAGTGATAGTTGGAGGATCGGCAATCGATACACGCTACTTTCTATCTCGGAAAATTATATTATTCCATCGGGAAAATGCTTATTGATAAACGACAATGCTAATTAATTACCAAACTATTTCTGCCTAATACCGTGCGAGCGAAGCCGCGAGTAAAAGCATGGAAAAAAATAATAAGGTAGGTACCTACTTTAAATTCTTCCAAATTTAAAATATAAAGCCTTTACTGTGGACCTGCGATTTATTTATCTTTATTTATATATAATTCCTCTGTACGTGTGATGTCTACCCTCCGTACTCCTCCTAAACGGCTTAACCGATTTACGTGCGGTTTTCAGAGAAACGTAGATCTTTGCGCTGTACGTGTTCGTAGAGATTAAAATTTTCAATCGAATATGTAACAAAGAAGTTAAGAGCATAAATGTTTAATTCATCGATCTACCGGGGTTGCATTTGAGGAGAATGCATTTGCAAAAAAATGGAAAGATGTTGTTTTTTTGTGTAAGTTTGTTTTTGAATGTTTACAAACAGCATTGGTTTTTTCTGGATCTCAATCAGATTCTTTCCTTAAATTCCTTATAATTTCTACCCAAATGTCTCTTTTTATTGGATTTTTGGTAACATTAAAATAATATTAAATTCAATACATTTAAATAATCGGATTCTTACATAAGTACACCCCTTTGCTGGTGAGACGACCGGAGTTTGACGTTTGCAAAAATAATGCTATACTTGAAAAAACATTTATTTTATGTTTTGGAATTCAACCATAAACAAGTACTTAGGTACCTACTTAAATAAAATATTTTAATATTATTTATTTATTTATTAATTTACACGTCCTACGGGCTTTTACATATATTAGAAATTACATTCAAGTGCAGCAGTGAAACATAAGTATGTAAATTTAGCTAAAATTAAAGATAACATAAGAAAAGCTAAAAGATACAATAAGTAAAAATCAGGAATTTAATTACAAACAAGTAGTTAGGTACCTACTTATCAATGAAAATTCTTTTTCCAAGCTAATAGCAGGGAAGCCAACGTTCGGGTAGGACAACGTCTGACGGGTCCGCTATACTAAATAAAATTCTGATTAAGTACCCTACGCGAACAGCAAAAATATGTATTTTTATTTGTTTATACCCAAGCGTGTTAGAAAAAAATATTAGAAGATCAGGTAAATTAGGTAAAAATAGGATATGTACATATTTTTATGCAAAGTAATTTTTAAAAATACCAATATTATTTAAATACGTGTAAAAAAATATATTGCCTACTTAAAAAAAAATATTTTTACCAAAAATAATCGTATTTAGAATTAGTCGATATGTACCTACCTATATATTTAGGTGAGTCCTTATTACTACAACCTACCTAATTCAATAATAATTTGTAGTTTTAAAATAAGCCACATGACAGATACTCACCAACACCCGCAACATGGATTTTCTTCATCCAGGGATAAATAATTCTGTCTCCATTATCGGAGCCCTCGTCATCGTCCTCTTCGTCGAGCTCCGGACTCCCGTCCATCATCAGCCTGTCCTCGTCCAGCTCCGACCTCCCGTCCAGGGAACCCGAGTCCTCCAGCCGGAGGCGCAGTTCCTGCAGCTGCTGCGCCGCGGGCACCGCCTCCTCGATCCTCTTCTCCAGCCGGAGCCCCAGCTCCGTGAGCCCCGGCAACCCCCCTTGCAACCCCGAGGGCGGAGGCGCGGGCGCGTGCTCCTCGGGGTGCTGTATCTGCTGCGGATAGTACGCGTAGTTGTGGTACGGGATTTGGTACTGGTGGTGGTGGTAGCCATATTGGTGGTTCTGGAAGAAGTCCGGCCCTGGCAGGTAGTCAGGCTGGTACTCCTCGGTGGGCGGGAACTTGGGCTCCGGCTGGAGGTGGTGGTAGCCGGCCCCGCCCCCCGGCATGAGGAAGGAGCTCATAGCCCCGCCCCCTCGGTCCCGGCGGCCAATAGCGCCCTCCTAAACGTCATGAGAGCGCTTGCGCCCACGCGTGCGACGCAGATCCGGCTCGATTTTAACCACACATTAAAAAAGACTACTATTTAATCTTTCGTGCAATTCAGTTATATTGAAATGTCATTATTATTCGACGCAATATCACCAAATGTAATGAAACCCGTGGGAATAATAATTTTTCACTTCACTCAAATTAATTCCACTGTCGTCAGCCGTTTCATGCCTCATTAAGCCGTTTGACAAGGGCTCGATTCCAACCGAAGATGCGAGCCGCGGAAGATATATGCATTATCATCTCGATTCTCCCGACCCGTATTTTTTCTGCGGCTATTCTATAGATACAAGCTGTAAGTGAATATCTCAAGGAGAACTGCTTCTCGGAGTTGCATCTGCATCTGATACCACAACAATGACGTTGCACTTTGTGATCGGCGAGCGGCTGTACCTTGGACGACAGATTTTTTGCTTCCCGAACGCACCGGCTCTTATCTACAGCGAACGGATCTTCGGAATTCGAAAGAAAAAAAAATCCCAAGCAAAACTAATTAAAAATTTAGTGTTCCAATCGAAAAACAATAACTCAATTTTCACTGGGGTTTTTACGCAAAAACATCACATTTACACGCACTCATGTTACTATAAAAATTACTCTAAAAAATCTATGTTTTATTTGATCACTTTAGTACAAAACACTCGTAAAAAAATCCGTAGGCACCTAATCGTATTCTTAATAAAAAATCTCGTGATTCTCTTGTTTCTAAAAGTCATTTCATGTTCTGCGTGTATTTTTGTTGCTTCAAAATATCGACGTTGGATCTGTCAGGGATCTGGTGACGTCTTGCGACCGCCTTTACACGTCAACACGCGACGACCGCCTAAGGACGAGTGTCACTATATTTCTCTGGGATTACACTTCACCCCCTTCCTCCCTCCCCCGCCCGCCGTCGCCATATACCTGAATCGTTCAGCTTCAAGACAGATCTCCCATTTTTAACCGATACAGAATATCGAAATGCAACGAAAAGAACAACACGGCTCGACCCAAGCGAAAATAGCCTTTAAAATCACATACGCTAAGCGTTGTGTTGCCGTGAGCTAGAACCGCTGAAGCCTTAAACACCAGCGTTGAAAACTGCGATCCTTTTCCCTCTGGATTAAATCAACGCTTGAGAGCGAAACGCAACGATTCGATACATAAACGTTTTTAAAGTCGGCCTCGACATCTCTTTCTACAGATTGATTTTCAAATGGTTTTGAGAGAGAGGGATTGCAATATACTTTTTCAGAACACATTTTTAAGAAGCTTTTAGGTTTTTGAGCGCGAATGAGGCGTGTTTATGAATTTCAATAAAATGTTTCTGTTCATTTTTAAAATGGCTTTGACAATAAAGTTTCAGTTTAATTCAACAAAATTCACTGCCATTTGATTTTTAAACACGTCGCCTCATGGATTCTTTTTTTTTTTTTAAATGTAGGTAAATTTGCTATCTAAGAGTCAGTTACTTTTAAAAATATTTATTCAGACTTTTCGAATAAAAACATACAGTTTTAGTACAAATTTCAATTATATATTACATACAAAATACGAATAAACGAGCTTTATATCACATCATTGTAGACACGGAGCAATAGACAATAGTATAATTCTCTAGTTTAAATTTAGTTGAAAAACCCTTTTTTTGAAAACGAACTGTTATGCACATTATTATTTCAAAAACCGACTAGATTTTTAAGAATTAGTCAGTTTTGGGAAAATAAAAATAAGTTTTTTTTTAATATTCTCGGTTTACTTCTATTGGTCTAAATACAATATTTTGAGTGTGTACCAATGTTTGTAGACAAAAGACTGAATTTCGCCTCCTGGGGAGTTATTAAGGATTTACAAATTACAACAAAGATGGAGAAAATTTTATGAAACATGAATGTTCAAACATAGGCATAATGGTGAATTTTACACGGTTTGTAAAGTGGCCACTTACCTATACCAACCAATGACAGGCCATAAGCCTTGTAAATACCTAGATTTCCATTTTTCTTTTTGTAAAATGTAATCTCTACATCTTTGTTATTTGTAAAATAAAAATTTGGTGTAGCAATTTTTTTCAAGAAATAAAATATCTGCTCTTCATATTTTTTTAATTGTATTCAAATCTTAAAATTTAATGTTTTTGAGTAAACAGCCAAAGATATAAAAAAGCTATTAGGTAGGTACTGAAAAAGTTTTGGCTATACTTTTTTTTTTAATTTCTAAAAAAACCCCACAAAGTCATTCTCATCCCAATATTCTGTTTAAAGGATTGTTAAGTCAATTTTAGCCGTTATTCTGCACTAAGTAGGTATTGTTCTAATTTTTTTATTATGTTATTTTATATATATTATATTATTATATATTATATTTTAAAATCCATGAATATTTGGAAATAGTTACTCAAAACATAGTTCATTTTCACCATCTTCATCATTCCCTTTCCGCACATAATGGTGCATAGGGCTCTGCATTAATACACCATTCGCAGCGTGTGTTGATCATTTTGTTACATGAAGGTAAGATGATCAGTCTTACGCTTTAGGTGCCAGTCCAGGAACTAAGAAAATACCCTACTAGAAAAATGCATTTTTAAATGAATACTTCATATCAACCATGACGAAAATCGAACCCCAGACCTCTTGCATGGTAGGCAAACGCGCTGACCACTACACCACGAGGCGGACCAAATATTTTCAATTTAGCGCCATTTTGTAATTGAAAATAACTGTCCTTTAAAAATGAGTAGCAAGAAAGATAGTTTTCCTTTTTTTAAATTTTTTAAATTTATTTTATTTTCAAGGTTTAATGCTTCAAGTATTATTAGTATCTCAGACCAGAATTACCTACAGTACCCATTAAAATGAAGTTATTATCTTCTGTCAATTAATTAAGCATGGCCGGATTTTAAAAAGGTAATATGATACATAATGTAGATACCTACCTTCTCAATTAAATTAGACTGTGAAATTAATGAATAGGTACTTTGTTACAAAATCTTTTTTAAATTAAATTATTGTATTTGAAGGTCAAAAAGCGATTACCACGAGGGTTTTTTATTGAGTAATTAAGTATGAGTAATAATTAAAAACATAAAAAAATTGCCAAAATGGGTTAGGTACATATTAATTTTATTAATTACATATATCTAATTAAATATAACGTGTATTCATTATTTCTATAAGTTACCTACACTTAAAATTTCAATGTATGCAGGAACACCACCTGTTTTTAAATGAGTTAAATTACTACCTACAAACCTACCTATTTTTTTACTAAAAAAAAACCTCTAGTTAAGTAGGAAACATTACGGAAAATAATTTTGTGCAGAACAGTTAATACTTTGGTCCGTGCCTTGGCAGATGAAGAATACAGTTCTGTACATAAAATTGAGCCAGAAACCTGGAAGAGTATTTTCGACTCAAAATTGGCAGTTCACAACGGAGTCCTGGTCCCATCCCTGATGTATGGGAGCGAAGTATGGACTTGGAAAAACAGGGGTGAAAGCAGGCTGAATGCTGTCGAAATGCGATCTCTCCGGCGAATGTGTGGTAAAACTATGTACGATAGATGCACAAATGTTGAGATCCGTACATTATGTAAGGCTGAGACAAGCATTATCGACAAAATCAAGAAAGGAGCTCTGCGCTTGTTTGGACATGTAGAACGAATGGACAGCGAGAGAACGGCTAAGAATATTTACAATGCGAATGTTGATGGATGCAGAAATAGAGGAGGACCGAGAAAGACATGGCATGACCAAATTCAACAAATACTTAAAGATCGACATGTCAAAAGTCGGAATAATCGGCGCACGTGCATGAGAAGATGTATGAATGTAGAGGAAGCGAGATCTGTATGCAAATATAGAGTGTTGTGGCGTTCTATCCTCTCTGCCTACCCTTTCGGGGGAACGGCGTGATGGTTTGTTTTGTTTGTTTGTTTTGGCTACTCCCAGATGTAAATTCCAAAACAGTAAATCGACTGTGAAATCGGCTCGAAGGACCAAATGTTAACGAGCAGACTGTAATAATTTAAAAACGAATATAATTTAATTTTGTACAAAATTTGAGTATATTGATAAAGGAAAGAAGCACAGGAATGGACCTACCTTTGATGCGATGAGGATGTTTTCAATATTAGCGCACTCACTAGATGATAAAGTTCACTATGAATTATTGAACAATTGACAATTTTCACAACAACGCGCGACGCTTCCAGAATTCTTTTTAATGTGATGTAATGTCAATATTTTGTTATGTTCCAAATCCAAATGTTCTATTTTTTATTAATATTATATCTTTATGCCTTAGCATCCTACTTATAGATACCGTAAGAGTAAGTCAAGGGAAGGACGGGAAACAAAGGTATCGGCCAGGAATATTATCGATAAATACTGTTAAATACTAACAACTGAAGTTAAATGCATCTAGTAGTGTAATGGGTGGCGCGTTCGCCTACTATGCTTGAATAAATATTTGATTTGATAAAGCGTAAGACTGATCATCTTTTATATGGAAGTTACATTATTATTTACCTAGCTTGTATGCAGAAGGTTAATATTTACTTTAAAGCGATATGTAGTTTTTTATTCGTTTCCTCAAAAGAAAACCTTTATGTCAATGTTATGCTTATGTAGTGTGAGGAAGAGTGATCATCTTATCTTAATGTAACAGATAATCAAGAAACAGTGCCTTATGCACTATCAGACGTGGATAGAAGAATGATTAAGTTAATGTAAGTAAACCATTTTATTCCTTGATGATTTTAATATCTACCCAAATATTTCAACCACGGGGGCATTTTTAAATCGTAATAAATAATAGTAACCACAGTCCCAATTGCAGAGAGAAGCTAACCCTTTGCTTCCTGACGGTACAAATTTGTCCAGATGTAAAAAAACTCAAATCACTATCGGTACATATTTGGGCATTTTTGAATAATTTCGGCCATTTTGAAGTAATGAGTTCCAAAAAATGACTACTGGGGAACAGTTTCGCGTAGAGCTGTCACACGTTTTGTTGTGTAAAATTAGCTCTCTTTTACAAACTTCAATATTATAATTATGATAACAAGTAAGTTCTTTCTTGTAAAAATATTTTTGTTGTTTGATTATTGTGCAATTATTTCATTCAAAACAACAAATTTTTATTTCATTTAAATTATTTATTGACAAATTTTTACATTGCAATTAGCTGACTACACATTTGCACCACGGTTTATTTTTATACAGAGTTTTTTTAAAAAAAAGAAGAAAAATATATGATAGTTTTTAAGCTATAAATAACATAATTCAAAAATAAAAACCGAAAAAGTCTACTGAACAGTTACCTTCAATAGGCTATATAGTAAAATCTAATTTTCTGTACGAAAATGTGTAAATTGGTTCGAAAATTTAAAGTTTCTTCCATGGTTGCCTGTAGTTAAACATGTCTAAAAAATCAGTATTTATTTTTTCATTTATTTATTTATTTATTATACGGCACAAGTGCCTTTTACAATATAAAATAAAACAAGTTAGTTAGATTTACAAAAAATATTTAAAAAATAAAAAACAATATTAAAACATAGGTAAAAAATAAAAAGGAAAATAACAAGAAAAATTTATACATACATATAGGTATGTATGTCAGCATACAAAAGATATAAAATGAATTAACACCAGATCATTAACATAAAAAACTTTTGCAAATAATTATGAAGCAAATTCAATTTTATTTTAAAGTATCTTTAATAAACGGCCGCCTCCGCGGTGTAATGGCTAAGATGCGACGGAAGGTTTCGGGTTTGATTCCCGGTGAGAACAAATAAAAGGGTTTTTTCTCAAAGTTAGTGTTCTGTGCTGTAATTCACCACTATAATTGGGCCTCGTGACCTGTTGTGCTTTAAATAAAAAAGATGTGCGTGCGCGGGTAAGATAAAGATTAAAATGTTTTTGAATAATATATGAAACTAAAAATTTAGACACCTATATTTAAATAAATATCAAATTTAATTTTTGCAGATATTTTTTGCCAGTTTTTAGTATACACAAAGACTGTCTTGAAGGTGTGGCGTTAGACCTGGCTTGGAAAACTGCTGCGAATGCTTCATGTCCACATGCTTCACTGAGAAAGGTGAAGATTTCGACAATTGTCGAATACCTTTATTATGTTTCAAGCATTAACTTTGAGGTCAAACATTTTAACGAATGTTAGTTAATATAACGACTTACCGACTTTTTATGTCTACCGATTTCTAGACGTACCAGTTTTTTTTTTTTTTTTTTTTTTTACCTTTTAGCCCCTCCCCTTCCCATCAACCCCCCTACCAATACACCAACATACCACTTAATATTATTAACCTAAATTTTAATGCATGTTCGGACGTGGTGGTTTTTTTAAATGGGAGTTGCTTTATTATTTACCTTGCTAATAATAAACAAAGTTTATATTTAAAAAAAAAAAGATTCTTCTGCAATTGTTTTACTTTAAATTTAGTTAGGCTGTTGGGATCAGGAAGGATATACTAAAGTGGGCCAATCAGGATCTTCTCAGCATTTGCTCATGTGCGGACGTGGTGGTATTTACACCCCCCTAGAACCCTATTTTATCGTTGATACTATGTATACTACGGTGATGGTAAATGTAAAAGTGTACGTATTTGCATATTTTTATTAAATTATTTATTTATACTTTTACATTGTTTGTATTCTTTTTTATACAGAATAATGTTCCCTCACTAGGGTGTCCCGTGCCGAGGGAAACATTTTACAAAATGTGAAACATGCCTAAGATTAGCTATTTGACAAAGTTAACATAATAATAACAATAAAAAAAACGTAATTAATCTAATCAACCTAATTATCATTACCATAATAAACAATAAAAAACTAAAATAATCATAAAAAACAGAACCAATTTATATAGATCAATGGAACAAATTTCATAAACCGTTCACACGTGTGCGCAACCCACCTCCACTATCCATTTCTCAATAGCAATTTTATATTGTGAGAACTTACTAATTGTCCTTATGCATAATGGAAGTAGATTGTACATTTTAACCAAACACTTTTTAGCGAGCGAGATTGTACACTTTTTATTTTTTAACGGCATCAGGGTGGAGTATCTAGTAACTCTTGTATTTGTAACGGAAGGTAGAGAATAATGTTTACGTGCGTATAGTAACAAAGCTTTTACATAAAGTTGTTTTATAGATTTTACATTAATATTTTCAAATATACCGAGGGAGCTAGTTCTGATTGGGACTCTCAAGATAATTTGTATTAAACCTTTTTGTGCAATTATTATTTGCTTGATCTGTGTGTCATTTACACATCCCCATCCAATTATCTCATATTCCAAAACTGATTGAGTTGTTGCGTAATATATTTTTACAAGTTCTTTTAGGCCAATGAAATATCTTATAGTTTTAAAAAAGTAAATTTGCTTTTTCAAATTATTTTTAATATGATCAATTTGATTAGTCTATCTTAAATTCCCATCTATATAAATTCCCAAATATTTAATTGAATCTACTCTGTCCAACGATTCAAAAATACATTCAATCAATTCAGAATTTGGTTATTATAATTACAGCTGTGAATAGTTTAGGAATTTAGATTACATATAGTTTTATTATTAATTTAAATGTTATGTATTTTGTTTCCGAGTGATTTAGTGTTAGATAATTTGATTCTAAACATTTTTACTTAGTTTAAGTCATTTTCAGCCTTTCCAAATACAATATCCCATATGGTGTAGTAAGTGTCTTGACGAAGAAACAGGTACGTCTCGAAACCGGTAGGTACAAAAAGTCGGCGAGAGGTTAAATACTAATATTTACTAACGTAAATGATGAATATCTAATAGCCCCGAAACTTTGAATCGATGCCTTTTGATTCTTTCCTTTGAGGTGATAATTTGCAAAATTGTATGTTGATTTTGACACAAGGTCATTATCAAATTGCATCTCAGGTAGCTGGTAATGACACGATAATGTATTGAATAATAAATGATTTGATGTTCCTTATTAGGTAATTGATTAATACAGCTGTAACGGTGCATCGTACGGCCTTGAAAAAACAACAATCAGCATTTTCATCACAGTCACCGTGTGCGTTTTGTCGCGTCATTGCCATAATGTTGCTTGTTATGTATAGCACAGCAAGCAGTTAGTAGACACCTTACTATAAGGTATAGGGAGCTCAGAAAAAATGTTTTATAAAAAATAAAATAGTCTTGCATCGTCATTGAACCCATTTTTGCGACCTTTCATTTTGTCCTCTTCCGGACTTGATAGTGCACAGGAAACTGAAGGGTACAAAATATAAAAAATAAAAATAAATTATACCGTCAGGGAGCAAAGGGTTAACAGACATTACATGTCGATAGAGTCTGTTCCAAAAAAAATTAAAAATACATTTTTTGTATAATGATTATTTGCATTAGAAATGTGTCCTCCCCATCTAAGAGAGGTCAATGTCCTGGATGAACATATCAACTTCTCAAAAACGAAAGCCATTTTCAGAAGTTCACAAGTTTGAATTTTGTCTAAGAAAAGAGACCATTGCAGGAGACTGCTGCGAGTCATTGCATAGATTTATATAGTAAAAAGCGTTTCGTCTAAATATTTATTAAAACCTATGTTCATGAAATAATTTATTCTTTTATTTTATTGATTTTTCACGCCATAAGGCTTTTAAATACGTGGAAGTTATAAAAAACATGAGTATATAAACAACATAACATTTAAAAATACAATATAAAGCAATAAAAGATCGAACACTGTTTAGAAGTACAGTTGATATAAAAAAAGAAGATTAGTATTAAAATAACATAAATTTAATCAATTAAATACAAAGAAATAAAAGATAGGAACTTTGTTTGGAAGTATAGTTGGTATAAAAATAAAAATAAAAAGATCAGTGTATAAACAACATAAATTTCAAAAAATACTGTTTAAAAAATAAGTGTTCAGAAGTATAGTTAAAAAAAAGCTATAGAAGCTGATATTAAAAATAAAAAAATAGATAAACAAATAAAATACAAACGTTTTAAAGAAATACAGTTTAAAAGTTTAAAGCAGCGCATTCTTCTATTTTGTTGTATCCCAACTCGAAACGGGTTTTTTGGTCACATAGATTTTGAGATAGGTTATTCCTTTTTTGTTATATGTATATTTGTATGATCAAGTAAATAAAATTAAAAAAAACAAATTTAAAAAAAAAGTATAAAGAAACAGTCAGTGTAAAATGCACGCGGTGTGGGTTTAAAAACGTAACAATATTTTAAGTAGGTATAAATGAATTTAAAGTGTACAATCTACTTCCTTTATCCATAAGGAAAATTAGTAAGTACTCACAGTATAAAGTTGCTATTAAGAAATGCATAGTTGAGGTGGGTTGCACACGGATCGATGAGTGAATCACGCCAAATAGGTAAAATGTGTGTACTGTTTATAAAATTTGGTCTATTGGTGTATATAAATTGGTTATGTTTTTTATGATTATTTTAGTTTATTATGTTAATGATTATTAGGTTAATTACATTTTCTATTATTATTATTATGTTAACTTTGTTAAATAACTAATTTAAGGCATGTTTCACATTTTGCAAATTGTTTCCCTAGGCACGGGACACCCCAATGAGGGAACATTATTCTGTATAAATAAATAACACAAACAATGTAAAAGTATGAATAAATAAATAAATAAGTAAAAGTGTTTGTTAATGCGTCGTGAATTTGTCCCCGCAGGGAGTTTATCAAAATGTATGGAAACAGAGATGGAACATTTTTGAAAAGATAATAAAATAACAACATTACTTCATGATGACCCTGTAGCTGCGCAGTTCATTCACTATCCACTCCAGACCGGCGCAATCATCAAAATAAACTGTTTAACAAGTATGTAGGTAGGTACTAACGTAATAAGTATATTAGTATATCTAACTGACTGTCATTAATTAGACTTGAACCCACACAGAAAAGCTCCAATTAAATTTATACATTGTTTTCTGTTTGTCTAATCGTGACAATGAATAGGTACTTCGGATAAGCCAGACCCAGTAAAAGTACATTCTCCCACATACCCAAAACCGTTTTAAAGACCGCAAGTCTTGTTATCGGGTTCACTCGTACAAAAAAAAACCCGGTAGTATTTGTCGATAAATAAATTAAAAGTATTAAAATATAAGCCAGTAATATTTTACAATACTATGATATTTCGACAGTCTCTACGTATACTGTCGAATCTGCATTTTGCAAAGTTTACAGGCGAGCGAAAACAAAGTTTGATATTTTTTAAAGATACCTATATCTCTACAAAAACGCGACATGTTTGGCTTTGAAAATAGGAAAATCTCACATACGACGAATACCGATAAAATATATGTAATGAATTTAGAATAATTAATTGTATTTTCAAAATCAATTTGGATATTGTGAAGAAATGTTTTCATACATAAATGTAAAAAATAAATTCAATAAAAATACGTTCGTAGGAAAACGCGACATGTTTGGCCTTGGTAGTTGTGACGTCAAGGTTGGTGACAATGTTCTAAACAAATTTGAATGGTCAGAAACCAATAAACATGAATCGTGACGTAGGTAGGTACTAACTATGCACGACATTCTACTATTCCGCGTTTACATTCCTTAGGCATCAAATTTACTTGTGATATAGACATTTTTAATACGACAATTATTCATTTTAAAACGTTCTTAAATGCCCAGGTTAAAACTAATTATTAATGTCGTAATAAAATTTTATTTTTCACACAATTTTTTCTCTGTTTTTAAGGTGTATTATTATTATCCTATTTCTTTCTGAAATTAATAAATCAAATATTTTTGTGTACCATGTATTATATTTTTATCTTATATTTACGAGTACTTATTGTTAACTAATTTTTATTTTTTTTTTAACATTAATTTGTTAATACAATTTTTTTATACATAAATATATATGTGTATATTTTTTTTTTTTTGTTTAAATTCTTTACTATTTGCTTTTTTAATTCAATCGCTTTTCTAACATCCATATTTTTTTCTTTTTTACTATGCAAAGATTCACTTTTTATTTTGCAAAGCAGTATGCTTTTTATTGTTTCTACATATTTACAAAAAAGCGTTGTTTATTTTTTAAATTATTACTTCCTATGTTGGTACTAACCAGTTTATTTTTTGTAAATGCTCCTTGGGCATATTGTAAAATTAAATAAATAAATATATCAAAATTAGGGACGTAGCCAATGGAATGACAGTTTTTGCGGAAATTCAAAATTACGTTAAAAAATATTTTTTTACGCTAGGTACTGATAATAAGCATTTTTTTATACTGGACGGTATTTGATAGACCTTTATTTATTTAAAAATGTTAAAAAAGTCATATTTCCCTATTGTGGCGTCAAGATTTTCCTTCAATCTGTCAGCGGTTAAAATCTTCTTGGGTTATTCCCGATCACTGAACTTCGCAGATTTTATCAGGTAATGGTGAATATAATGACAAATTATTTGTTTTTAATATTGTTTATTCCCCTTCGTGTTGCTGCGGAATCCTAATCAGTCTTCTGAAATCATCCTGCGGTCTTGTCTCTTTCCCCCTCTCTATGATTACCGAATGGAGTTTCTCGTTACTACCTATGATCCTGTTATAGGTCCTGTCAGATAAACACATCTGGTGGAATCCAAAAAAAATTTCAAGGCTTTTAAAAAGTTTTGTAATCATTTCAGCGAATCAATTATGGCCAATCAATTTAATCCCAGATAGTAAAGAATTCACATCCCTCTTTTCTCAATCCAATGAAGTGTATATTATGTACCTACTTCTGGATTACCTTCTTTCAGAACAATTCTGCTAAGGCTATCTCCTGAGAGCTCCTTCGAGCAGCTTTTCTCGTTCAGCAACGAGCAACTTTTTCGTGTTTGTGAGCACCGCCAAGGAGACTTATGTCTTCAGATGCGATTTGCGGTATGTGCTGGGCAAGCTGTGGCGTCAAGATTTGTGACGATGCATCTCGATGATCTTAATTAAATTTAAACAGTTACGAACAAAGTTTAAAATTTAACGAATACGAGAATATCAGAAAAATATCGTAGACAACCTTCTAAAACGAGACAAGGACATTTGAAACTAATAAATTATGGACTGAAATTATACAATAAACTACCAGACAAAACTTAGCAAAAGACTCAGACAACCTTTATAAAAGACGTTAAAAATATTATCATTAACAGTAGAATGTGAATTCCAAAAGTAAAAATATGTTGTTAAATGTATGTAACCCGTAAGGGTTTATCAATGAAATTTTAAAATAAAAAATAATAATAAAAAAAACAAATCGTGAAGTATTAGGGGCGTGACCATGGCAATGAACTGTTTTCACGGGAGTTAAAGTTATAAATTGAAAAATATTTTTTAGTATTAATAAGTAGGTACAAAAAAAAATTAAGAAAACAATCGTGATATTTTCCTTTCGTTATTTTGTACCTGTCATGTAAAACCTCTCTGGTTGTATAAAATAAATATATAATTATTGTTTCTAATAGCACATTGCTTAAATTAAACAATCATAAAGGGTCACGGTTCAAGAAATATTTGTCTGTCATTATGCCTTAATAATAATATATAGATAATAGATACCTAGGTACTAAATTCCTGTTTTTTAGTTTTTATTTCCGAGATTCTGCTAATTGATTCGTGTCATTTTCTTTCTTATTCCCTCGTCCCTACGGCGTGCTTTCGCAGAGCAACGGAGCCTGATCGATTTAGTCATTGGAGTCTGCTAAAGTTTGATTAAAACGCCTGTCCTACTGTTCATTTAACTTCGATTAAGTTACAAGTTCCCAGTAGAGAGTAGAGGGAGTGTAGGCCCTAGAGACGCTAAATACCGTGGCGGGAAACAATGCCATTGGAGGGAACAAATACGGAGTAATTTGTACCAGAAAATAGAGATGTATCGCACTAATGGCAATGGCTACTCGTTCGAACCACACTTTGGATTAAGAACCTACTGCTTTACAATGTTTTCTGTAAAACGATCAAAATGAAACTACCCATTTTGGATACGTCATTCCGCAGTCATATTCTGTTTAAATATTTTGTAATTAATCCCATAATCAGTATCTGCATTCACGTTATACTAGTTTCCCTGTATGACAGTGAAGGAATACACTGTTAACATATTACAACAGAGATGAAGAACATTTCAGAAAGGGATATATAGAAGTCTAGGCATCTACAGGGCTTATGACCTGTCATTGGCTCGTTTAAGTGGCCACTTTACACACTGTGTAACATTCACCATTCTGCCCATATTTGAACAACTATATTCTTTCAATTCTTTCATCTGTTGATGTTTGTGAAGTTAAAAAGCTGAAACCTTTATTTATGCGGGTGAGATTCATCTAATTGAATTATTTCACCTACATACTAGGCAACGCCTGAAAATTTTATTTTTTCAATTTCTATACTTCTTAATGGACCAGGTGAATTTATCAACAATGTTAATGTTATCAGCTCCCCAGGGAGTTAAGTCCAGTCCTTGTCTACAAAAATTTTGACAAACTCAAAATATTTTTTTACTAGATGGTTGCTCTCAGGTGAAATCCTGAATAAGGAAATCTAGCAAAGATATATCCACCTCGTTTTGTAGTCGTTGGAGCATTCGTTTACAATTTTCTTCAGGTCCTGGGTTCGATTCCGGACAGGGTAAAGGGGAAATATTGATTTTAAATGTACTTTAGATTTAATATTTAACTGTTTATAGAGTGGCACACAGAGTTTAGGACTTATCGCTTGATCACCCTACCATCGTATAACAAATTATCAAAATACGTTGCGTTTTGTTTACCACTCCAGTGCCCCATGCACCACTGGGTGTGAAAAGAGTAATGCTGATGTTATAAATACATACATTTATCGTACCATACGCTATTTCTCCGATATCCAGATGCTGCCGAGGCTTTACTCGTTTGTTCCCTTACTTCGGAGTCAAGGACGCTGTGACTCGAGATTTTAAAACCCAAATAATAAAAAACAAAAAATAAAAAATATGTTTCAATAACTGAGATAAATATGTTTTAATTATAAGAAATTGCCACTGTCGCGTCGCTATGGTTGAATAGTCTGCGTAGCAAGTGATGTCAACGACCTTATCCCCCTTAGTCCTAGATTTACCACTCCCTCCATTCTTGATATTGTTTTTATATATTTATTTTTTTGTTAAAGAAAAGTTGTTTGGCTTATATATTGTTGTGATATATTTAGTCATAAAGATCTTGGTTTCTTTGTTGTTCTTAATATGCGCTTTAAAAAAAATGAAAATATTATTTATGTTAAGTCCCGAATTGAGCCGCAGTAACTCCTGGGTATGTAATTCATATGTATTATACCGTGTATAAATATTATATGATTTATAAATAAGTAAATTTAAAAATAAGAAAATGCACGTATTTATAAATTTGCGAATAAATAGAAATCAAACATAATACAAAAAATATAAAATATTAGTTTTGTACGATAAGCTATCAAGGCGGGCGCATAGCAATCCTTATCAATACCGAATCCCTCGGTAAACAGGTAGAAACTTCCAACTTTTAAACGAAAATATTTTCCACGCTTCAGATATGATCATCTTCCCACACGCCCCACAAACTTTGATGAGTTCGACCAAATTATTCGTCCTACCTCTCCAACGGCAAATCCGAAAAAGTTTTAATTGTCTTACGAAACTCCCTAGTCTTTTATACATATTCGGTATCTTCACCATCTTACATAAATTTAAGACAAAAAAACACCCGTCTTTATATTCCGCCGACTTCTATTCCGTTCCGAAAGACCGCTACCCCCTCCAGAATCCTCCCCCTTCCTCTTCCTGCCCTTTCTTCCCCACCCTTGCCGCGGCACCCCACCGAAATAATAACCAATCTATTCAAAGTATTTTTCTTGTCTGGGGGTATTATATCTTTTAGAATTTATCCGTAGGTACCTTCCTTTTGGGTCTCAGTTCTCAGTCGCTATATAGCCATAAAAAACTGGCCGAGGTATAAAAACAGCGCCAAGACATCTACTGACAGCTTTGCTAGGGAGGATGAGACTAAATATATGGAGTGGACCCGCAGCCATTTTAAATACATTAAAAAAATATTTCAATTCGGAAATTCGGTATTTTTTTTATTTGTTAATAGACTTTTAAACTGAGTCAAATTATTTTATTTTTTGTTTTTATTTTTATGATTTTTTAAGTTTTGTGATTTTGGAGTTACTCCGCCCGTGACGTCACGAGCTAAGTCAAAGAGTTTTCCTGACGTTTGAAAGGAGAACCGGTGTCTGTCAAAGCACACTAAACGTTGAAAAACGTGGCTACCCGGACACAGGCAATCTATCAATATAATTGTTTTATTTATTTATGTCTTATTAAGTTAGTTTATAACATCTTAAGAACTAATATAAACTTTTAATAATATTATAATTTTTTTATCAAAATTTCTGAATGGCATATTTTTATCAAAATTTCTCAATAATAACATTTAAATATTTCGATTTTTTCTATTTCCTTTATTTCTTCAGGTAACTCATTGTGCAGCTTCAATCCCTTGTACAATGAGTTTTGAGATTCTGTTTTTCTCTTTATTGGTAATCTTATCTTTTTTCAGACGTATGACATTGTTGGTTAAATTTTATCATTGTTTTTATTTTATTCATCCCCTTAATTATTTTATGTATAAAAATTGTTACATTATAATTAATTTGTTGCTTAACTTTGAGCAAGCCAATTTCTTTGTGCATTATTTCTGCATTAAAATAGGTATTTCTTTTGAGTATAATTCTCATTGCCTTATTTTGAAGAATTTGTATTTTTTTAATTTCTCTTTCATTACATAAAAAAAGAATGAAAGAACAGTAATTTATGTGTGGACATATGATTGGTGATTGTTCACATAAACCGGTGACGTTTTAAAGTAGTTCATGTTTATGAATTTTTTCGTATATTTTCGAGAAACTTCGCCGTACAATTGAACGCTCTAATTTTTACCCTTTGTAAAAAAAAATTTTAAATCAAATTTCCTATGAGAAATGAAGTTCCTCATTGCAAAGAAAATAACGTAATCACAATTTTAAATGCAAAACACAAATTTCTGAAAAAAAAAAACGGGTGTTTCTTGTCAGCATTCAATTGTGTATACGCACTGAAAAATAGTAAATAAACACGTTATTTCCTTAGTAAGCGCATACTTGATTATGAGAATGTTGCGTTGCCATCAATAATTTGAAAAAAAGAGAAAGCAAAACACGATACAAATGTAAACGTATCTGTATGTAAGTGTAGGTATATTGTGAGATAAACATACTTATATCTTTAGTTCATATTAATTTCTGTGTAACTCGTTCCCATAGATACGAAACTAACTAAATCGTACTTTTTAATTTTTTTGAAAAGTAATAACCCGCTAAGCCTCTATTAAGAGACTTTTCAGCAGGTGGAAAAGAAAGAATATGAAAGGAAGTTAGGAAAAAATACACAACACCCAGATCAATTGAGAAAAATATATTTCTCAAATTTTTTTCTAGCAACTGGCGGGAATCGAACCCGTGACGCGAGTTTCACAGTTGGTCGTCTCACCGTCTGCGCCACGGCGCCTGCCACTAAATATACAATTAATAATTGTCTATTTATTCCTTTTATTCTATTATGAATTAAATAATGTAAATGTATTGTTTTTCCCAGTTGCAATGCAATCAAAGCATTTATTTTTATCACAGACGACGACATATTTCTGCGCAGCGTCATGTCTGATCATGATAAAAGGCTCTTTAGAAAATAAAGTCACGAAAGGCAATTAATTACCTACAAATTTAAACGCTATTTATTTCGCGCTTACAATGTCATTGGTTATAATATATTTATTATTAAATGATAGTTTGTGTTTTATTTATTTATTTATTTACACTCTTTATCAAAATACAATTTTATGTTCACTTTGCCCAGCTAACAAGGGTACATACCCCGTTCCAAGCTAGGCAATTACATTTTAACATATTATAATAGTTAACTAATTAATAGAGAGCACAGACAAATAAAATATAAACTTATTCGTATACACATTTTGATACATATACATACACACATACACATACACACACACATATATATATATATATATATATATATATATACACACACATACATATACCAATGTACATACACATACACATACAAAAATTCACAAAAACAAAGACAATTCATATTGAATATCGAATTGTTAAATTTAAAAAAAAACATTAAAAAAAAAATTTTTTTTAGTAAAAAAAAAAATTTGCGTTCTTATGATTTACGCAAATATTTAATTTTGAGGGCCATTTTCAACGAGTTGTAAATAACTCACTATTAGAAAATGGGAATCAGGTTGGGGTAGAGTGGGATTCGAACCACAGACCTTTGGTCCGTGAGTCCGAGACACTAGCCACAGGACCACAACTCGATCTGCATATTCTTATAATCTAATGTTTCAAGGCGCTTATAATAATGTGTGTATGTAAGGGTGTAGAGGGTGTATATTTATGCCTTAGAGTGTATGTAAGTGTGTATGTGTATGTGGGTATATTTATTCGTATTTTTTCTCCTACAAACGATAATTAATAATAAAAATAGTGTGACCTCACTGGGGTTACCTGTATCGAGGACACTTAACAATATCCTTAAAAATAAATATTTATTTTTGCATTTGAGAATAAACAAAAAAGACTCACTTAATAAATGGAGATAATTAACAAAATGCTCCGACAGTTTTAAACAGTTTATATGTATCTGTATGTCTATATATATATATGTGTGTGAATTCATGTATGGGTGTGAAAGGGTGTGTATGGGTGTGTATGTATGTTTGTATGCGTATGTATATTCATATGTGTGCACACGTGTGTGTGTATGTATACGGATATATAAATAAAAATATATGTTATTCTGGTCTTCTTCTATTTGGCATTACGGGAAACTGTGTAAACCTATGCAATGAAAAAAAAACAGTAGTATGACATTTATCCGAACTCTAGTCAACCGGATTGTCAAATATTCGGATCGCTGTCAGGAAATTAAAAATAAAGGACATGTTACTAATACAAATAAAAGTTTCCTCGTCAAAGCAATTGGCTGGCCATGTTCAAGTAAGTTTTTAATGTGAATCCAATTCGCTGTATTATTCAAAAGCAATGAAAAAGTGATCTTAAAATAAATTTTGCATATTCTTCCAAAAAATTGCCTTTTTTAACGGTTAATGGTAAATACACATACCAAATAAGGTCTGGCACTCATTAATCCGGATAATTGGAGTTTCACCTTATTAAAAATATATTCGAATAACACGAAATGGCGGTCAATACAACACAAAGGCTTAGGGATGACAATGTACCTATAGAAAACCCATTATATTTCATATTTCTTTTTTGAAATGCACCATTTTGTAATTCCCGGGTTCGGGATATTAGCCATTTTGACATTTGATTCGAGGAATTCGACGTTCCATATTTAATTTATTCTTAACTCGGAGCAACTTCGCATCATTCCTTTTTTAAACCAACCCATATTTATTCTCATAAGGTTAAATATCTACGCATAGCTAACTACCTATTTATAAAAAATCTTAAAATTCAAGAGTTCGTTTTTTAAATTTCGATATTCTGAGATGGACTCTGAAAAGTATTAACTGTTGTTTTATTTGATTATATCTGTGTAGAAAAAAAATCTTCATAACCTAAAAATAATATTTGATCTAGCAGAACCCTCCAGTCCAGGAGAGATATTGTGGACTTGATGTATCTTTATAATATAATTGACTGTCGCCTCTTAAACCAGCCAAACACAAATTACAAGATCTGTAAATGCCTAGACTTCCATATTTTCTTCTCTTAAATGTATTATACCAAAATATCACATGGCAAAATCGATGACTAGTATCTAATAATGTTAAATTATATGCGAAAACAAATATTCATAAATATTTATTATTTTTTAATTGGCTCTATGATGTTCTTTATATCACTTTATTTGGTATCAAGTAAACTTTTAAAAGAAATCATCCTTTTACGATATTCAATGAAGGAATTCAGCGATTTTTTTTTGTTTGTTAATAGACTAATAAACTTTACCATTTTTTTTTAATCACTTGGCGTGTGACCTCTCAAGTTATTGGTCAATCGTAAACCGGAAACACTTATATCTTATCATTAGTTGATTCGGAAGAACTAGTGACGTCATGCAAAGTTTAAAAAATAATTTTAATTATAATTTTCATACGTTTTCAAAAAACTTCACCGTACAATTTACTGCTCTAATTTTTACCGCGCGTAATAATATTTTTTTTATATCTAATTTTCCGTAGCGCTGAACTTCTCCATTTTACTTACAGCTAAGGTATTTTTTAGCGTTTTCGCTCATATTAAGGTGTGATTTATCTATAATTAACAACATTTTGAAAATACAATCTTGGGTTAGATCAAACTTCCTCGATTTTGTTTATTTTTTTATATTTTTTATTTATCAGAATTATTTCTTTGCTTTTTAAAATAGGTATACATAAGTTCCAAATACAAAAAAAATCCCACATAGGAGTGGCCCGTGTGTTGGTATACGTTTTATTTTTTATTAAAATAAAGGTTACTGAAAGAATACGATAGATAATATTAAAAAGTTAAAAAATAAGTACTGATAGTAAAACACAATTTTTTTATTACTAAAAATGTTAAAAATATAGCTAAGGTTTATTCTGTTCATTTAAAAAAAAAGATATTTTAATTTGTTTTTTTATCCATAATTTCAACAAAAATTAAAGTCGAAACATATAAAAAAATTAATGTCTATCAAATTGTTAAATAAATTTTTATAAATTAAAAAAAAAAAAAAATTTATTTATTTATATTTTTCTATTATTATTTTGTATATTGTTTTGATTATTTTGCATTCTGTTTTGATTACGGATTTGTAAATAAATATTTTTGATTTATATATCGAAGAGTCCCGACTTTTGACACGGAATTTTCTAACAAGTCGGGACATAAAAAACATATAATTGTGTCTATGTAAAATTGTGTATTTTGTGCATTAAAATAAATAAAATTGTCCTTATGAAATGCATTGAACAGTTTTGGAGCTATGAAAAATAAGTGTGTTTGCCCGAGTCTGGATTTGCAATTAGGGATTTTAAGTAAACTCTTCATTCTTTTACTAGATCTATTAAATTTTTTAGGAAATAAATATTGGTGCATAAAAACATATTTTAGATATTGCTGGCAATAGATTTCTCGTAGCTTCAAAAGTTCAGCTTCCTGAAATAAATGGTTTAATTCCTAATATTATTTTCAAGTGATATATTAGTTTTAAAGGTGCTTTTACTCTGCGCTATCCCTGGACTGAAACATGACTCGTAAGACTGATAATCTTACCTTTGTATGGGTTACATATTATCAAGGTATGCTGCATTTGGTGAACCAATTCAATACCCTATAAGATTGAAATTTGATTACTCGAATATAAGATATTTTTACAATTTTCTGTAAACATTTTGCAACTTTCTGGTTGCTTTGTCACGTCTTTTGGTATAATTCCTGTGTACTTATTGCTTTCCACGTACTCCGGCATCGTCGCCCCTTGATACAGGGGCAGGGGTAGGGTGATATGTTCTACCCTCTGATTTAGTTTCATCCCCTACCAACTCTTCAACTGTTCGGAGTGCTTACCGTTCTCAGATGGCTTGGATTAGGTACATAACCTACCCTTAATACTCATACTTTCTCTCGAGTACCTATCTTTATTTATTTAATACACCACGAATATGTTCGGTACTAACTTGAAAATCATTTTAATATCCAAATTATTATAATTAAAATACTAGTTTTAGTTTGTTCAGTTTAATCGCTAATTTTGGAAAACTTGTGACATCATTTGAAGCAGTTCATTTTTATTAATTCTTTCATGCATTTTAGAGAAAATTTGTCCTGCAATTTAAATGCTCTGATTTTTACTGCGGGTAAAACAACATTTTAACATCCAATTTCCCGTAGCACTGAACTTTCTCATAACCTTCACACTAACAAATCATCGATAGTCCCAGTCAGTTCAGATCTCAACTGAAATCTCTCTTTTTTCGTTCTTCCTACCCTAAATTTTAAAATCAGAAAAAAAAATAGTATTAGCTTAGTTAGACTGTAAGTTTAAGCATAAAAAAGTAAAGCGCCCTTGAGGTGTTTTTTTAAAAAATAAACAAGCTTTAGAAATAAGAAAAATACTACAATTATTACGTATAGTAGGTAATAAATACAATTTGGAAAAGAAATGCATAAGGGCTGTCGATATTTATTTCAAAAAGGATAAATAAAATAAAAAACATTATTTCCATGTTTTTTTGCTAATGTTATGTGGCAGTAAACTTTAAAAAATAAGCGTACATGTTTATGTGTATCTATCTAAACACATACGGACTTATGCACACATACATATATACATATATATAATATCTCGGTACCAAATATAGGGTGAATAGCATTTCTATCCCTAGCGAAACACGGTGAAGAGGGTTGTGCGATGAAAGTCGCTTGTGTCGAGTCTGCTCTCAAAATGGTGGACATGCTTTCTAACTTTGGGGTAGGGGTGTAAGGCTGTGTTGTGTGGAAAGGAGGGGGTAAAAGTATGGAGCTTCTGGAGCTCAATCACAGATGGCTATCGACATGCTAAAAAACGTGCTAAGTATTTGAGCGATCACCACGAACAATCATGAACACGCTGAAGTTAAAGCGGTCGCGTTGCAAAACGAAATTCAACTTCGGTCAGTTCAAGAGGATTGGTTGAATCTCGCACAGGAACTTATCTATGGCGTTTTGCAACGCGACCGCTTTAACTTCAGCGTGTTCATGATTGTTCGTGGTGATTGCTCAAATACTTAGCACGTTTTTTAGCATGTCGATAGCCATCTGTGATTGAGCTCCTGGAGTACCTACTTTCAAACGCTGATCTTGTGTGACGTTTTATTAAAACAAGTTTTACCGATACAATTAATAATTAAAGTAACAAATAAATAGATGATATTTATTTGAAAAAATAAATTATTACTATTTTATTTTCTTTTAAATTCTATAAATTTGATAAGCCCTTACGAGTTACATACATTCAACAAAATATTTTTAATTTTAAAATTCACATTCTACTGTTAATGATAATATTTTTAACATCTTATATAAAGGTTGTCTGAGTCTTTTGTTTAGTTTTGTCTGGTAGTTTATTGTATAATTTCAGTCCCTGGTTTAATAGTCTCGACTGTCCTTGTCTCGTTTTAGAAGGATGTATATGATATTTTTCTGATATTCTCGTATTGTGTCTATGTTTACAAAAATTTTCTTAAAGTTTTAGTTCTTTGTCTACAATTACATAAGTGGCTAATTTATGAAAAAAAATTAAGGATTCTAACTTAAAGAGTTCAGTTATATTTAATTGCTTAGATTTTTTATAGAGTTCTTCAGTTACTGTTGGATAAGGGAGGTCATATACTAACTTTGATATTTTATTTTTCTGTCTTTATAGTCTGTTTATGTCATTTTGATTTCCTATTCGCCATAGTAGTTGCATATATTTATATTTTCGGCGATATATGAGAATTATAAAGTTTGTTTAACTAAGATATGACTTACCAAATTGAACTCCAAATGTTGAAGTATATTAAAAGACACAACAATTCAATATTCGTCGGCCTTCGTAGTGTAGTGGTTAAGACGTTTAATTCACCCACGGAAGGTTCCGGGTTCGATTCCCGGTGAGAATATAAAAATTAAATAGGATTTCTCTCAAGCTTAGGTGTTTACTGCGGTAATGGGAAATATCAGTCTTACGAGAAATTGGATACAAAAAATCAAATTAGTGCATTAAATTATGCAGCTAAGAATTTTTGAAAAAATGTTTTTCTTTCTGTTACAATAAATTTAGGTTAAAGCAAACATATAATCTTCTGTCTATTCTCAGGAAGTATGGTTTTGTTTTGAGGTAGGCCGTATATATATTTTTTTAATAAGTAAAAGCTAAAACCTTTATTAATTCTGAGGGTAGAATCTAGTTCTTGTCTTTAAAAAATCTTTGTTAATTTATAAACGATAGAAGGAATTTTTTGTTTAGTAGTTTAATAATTTAAATGTCGTTAGATTGATACATAAAAAATAGGTGGATACACCACATACAAGTGATAAATGAAATTGGTGTCGAAATTTTAAAATACTGTAAGGGAAAAAGCGTAGACTGCCATTAAAGACAGGGAAATAATGAAAAATGCAAATTTTTATATTTATTTTAAAAGGCGTTTTCACACTAGAATATTTTAATGTCCCTGGACTGGTACTTGAAACGTAAGACTGATCATCTTACCTTCATGTAACAAAAGGATCAAGATACTTTGCGATTGGTGTACCAATGCAGTGCCCTATGCTCCATAGATGTGCGGAAAGGGAATGATTATATAAAAATTTTCACAGGCATAAAAAAAATTACAAAAGATGTTATTATGCAATTGCATGGCACCCCATTTTGTTTACATGTACCTACTAACTTTATACAAATGAAAAATATCACTTATCACCCATCCCTCGCGTTGCCGCCCAAAAACCACCCCTGTAGAACCAACCCACCTTCATGTGTCATCAGCACCCCACAAATTCGATTCTGGCTCCTATACAGGGACACGATATAAATTTTAGATATCGACGTTTATTTTTTAAAGCTTCCGTAATAATTAATCGCTAGAGTCCTAAGACGAGCCACAAAGCTGTCGCCAAGCTTAAAGAGGCTTCTGTATGTGCAGACTGAAATCTCTCGGTCTCATAATGATAGGTTACTTGATGCGTTCCAACAAAATGCCCAAAAGTCACTATAGCTTCCTAAATTCCACGTTCAAACAAAAAAAATATGCTCGATCGCGAGGCCAAAGTTTCAGCAGGAGAAATTCAGATTTAATATAAGCCCACGGAAGCATTTCCTGAGCAATAGGGTTGTTGATGGTTGGTCAAATAGATTCAAACATATCATCTGCTGCTTACTTGAAATAAAAAAAATGTTTTCTGTAAATATTAAAAAACTTCCATGGAAGTTAGTTAAATTTTTTTGAAAAATATTTTTAGTTTACTCGTATATCATATGAATCCTCGTGAATTATTTTAGAGATATATAAATAACATTACCTTGTTTTATGAACCACTTTCTTTTCACATATGTTGTTTGGTTATTATATAACCCCTAAGCCGGCGACATGTAGTCACTGAAACTAGTCGGTTGTGTCAATAAAAAGTGGTTCGAAAATAAAGTAATTATATTTATGTACTACTACTACTACCATCGCGCCATTTCCCCGTAGGAGTAGGCAGAGAGAATGGACCGCCACACACGTCTATCCTGGCATACAATCCTAGCCTCTTTCGCATTCATTTTACATTTTAAAATTTTTTTTTTTACATTTTTTTTTGCACCACAACAGGCCAGGAGGCCTAATTACAGTGCTGAATTACATCACAGAGCACCCAGGCTTGAGAAAAATCACATTTTTAATTTTTGTGTTCTCACCGGGAATCGAACCCGGAACCTTCCGTGCGTGAGTCAAGCGTCTTGACCACTACACCACGGAGGCCGCCATACATCTTGTCATACATGCCCTTCGGTTCTGTCTGCTTTTGACATGACCAGACTTAAGATTTTGGTTTATCTGATCATGCCACGTCTTCCTTGGTCGTCCTTGTCTCACGTTGCCGTTCATTTTCGCCATATATACTTGTTTTACCATTATTTCGTCGTCCATTCGTTCTACGTGACCAAACCATCTCAAAGACCCTTTCTTAATCTTATCAATTATACTTGACTCAGATTTACACTCTCGCCTGATTTCATCATTCGTAACCCTGTCATACATTGATTTCCGACAGATTCGTCTAAGAGATCGCATTTTAACCGCGTTCACTCGGTTTGCATCCTTCCCCTGTCAGTTCCATGTTTCACTTCCATACATAAGTGTTGGGACTAAAACTCCGTTGTGCACTGCCAGTTTAGTTTCGGTTGACATATTTTTATTAGAAATTACTGTGCTTAGTGCTCCGTTCATTTTGTTGCCCGCATTCACTCTTCTTTCAACATCTTTTTCTACTCTTTCATCTCTTGAAAACATGCTTCCCGGATACACAAATTCTTTTACTTGCTCGAGACATTCGTTGTTTACATTTATATGCAGTCAGTAACCTCACTATGCCTTTCAAATACCATCACTTTTGACTTACTTTCGTTCATCGCCAATTCGCTCTCCAGGCATACATCATACATTCTAGAGACTATTTGCTGCAAACCAGCCTTGCTGCTTGCTAACAGAACTGCATCATCAGCATACAACAAGCAGCTTACTGAAAAATTATCCATTTGTGCTCCAATACCCATACATTCCATCTCTTTCATACAGTTGTCCATGTATAGATTAAACAACCATGTTGACATTACACACTCCTGTTTCACGCCTTTTGAGATCGCAAACCTCTTATATATCTCTAAAATAAAACAATGATTCACAAGTTAGTGATACAAATATCCAAAATACCTCATGATTTGATTTCGATGGTGAAACTCTAAAACAAGTGGCCAAGTTATTCAAGTGACATTTTCTGTGCCTAGTTATGGACTCTTACTGCCGATAGCTCTTTGGCAGTTTATGTCTAATTAAACTAAAAGACGCAAATCTAACTTGGAACAAAAGCCAGTAGTATAGAGTCAATATGGAAAAGGGAAGCCCATGGACAATTTTTGTTTTAGTATCATAAACCATAATGTTCCAAAAAAGTCTTCTCTTTTAGTTTCAATCCTGGAGATTGGTTGACAGCAAGGTCCTGCATAACTTCATATCTGTATAGAAGGTACATTTCATTTTGTAATATATTTGCACGAGACGCTTTTGGCTAGGACGCCCTCTGCCAATCAATCCCGATTAGGTGCCTAGTTTCTTCGATCCTGCTGAAAACCTCATCATTTGTAATTTGGTATCTGTCTAGGAAATTTTAAGAATCCATCTATTGGTCCACATCTCGAAAGCCTCCAAGCTTTTTCGATCTCTTTCGCCTATGCGCCATGTTTCACAACCAAAGAAGAATGCCGGCAAATATCGGTAATTTTCTTATCGTCGCATTGTAATCGAGCTCCCGAAAAAAAATGCATCTCACTGCTTTGTGTGAAGTAGGAGCATATACAAGGGTAGATTTAGTATATGGGGGTTGAGAAATCAGGGGTGAATATTGTTTCTTTTCAGGAAATTAAGGATTTGCGAACGTCTATTGCTTAATCTTGTTTGTTTTCAATGATTTTGACATCATTGTTTCAGAGATTACGGACATGGAATGAAAATATACCATTTAGGTAAGCCTAGGTATCATCTATTTTTTTTAATGTTTTTTACATGATTGCATTCTTAAAAATAGATAAATAATTTAAAAACACTTTTTTGCGAATATATTTTTGTGTAAAAGTTAATTTTATATAGTACTTAAACGGCTTCTCAATTTTTTTAACACACCTTGATAATGGGTACGGTGGAAAAATCGTACACAACAACTGTCAACAAACTCTTATAAAAACTTATTATTGAATAATGGTGCCTTATGGTTTAATGCTTAGATAGGGTGTAAACGCAACCGAGTTGCATAATTTAAACCAACTTGTACAAGCAGGTTCCCTCAACTACTAATTATTTTTAGTCCGTATTTGAAAAAAAACTTGGGTAAGAATGGTGAAAATAGTAAAATGTGATTACTGAAATCAGCCAACGACGTGTCATAAGGAGTACCTCAAGGTAGTATTCTAGGACCATTCTTATTCTTAATCTACATAAATGATCTGTGCCATTTAAGCATCGATGGTTGTGTTATAAGTTTTGCAGATGACACCGTTCTATTATTCAAAGATGAGACATGGAAGGAAACATATGGAAAATCTGAAAATTATTTGAATGTAGTAAAGGCATGGCACTAATTACTTAACTCTTAAAAAAGCTAAAACGAACTTCATTCCATTTCAAATCAGTTCTCGAAACTATTCACAAAATTCTTATCTTAATATCAAACTTATAATGTGGTCTGGTCTCCATTCTATGTCAATCGCATAAATCACATTGAATCAGTCCAACATCGCTTGCTTCGAAAAATAGCGTGGATGCTCGGACTAGAGAGAGATAATTATTCTTATGCTGAAATAGAGTCAATGTTAAATATTTCTAGTCTACAAAAACGTAGAACTAATATTGACTCCATATATATGTTCGGCATACTAAATGGTATAATCGATGTTCCATCATTACTGGGACAAGTAAAATTCAATATTCCGACTCGTAGAATGAGAAACAATGAAGTACTGTTCATCGATCAGCATAGAAAAAACTATGGCCTAAATTCTCCAATGACCCGCCTTTGTCGTATTGTTAACTCAAGACAGGATCTGGACTTTTTGGTTTAAGTTTACAACGGTTTAAACGAGCACTAAATAAATAGTCCAGATCTTGTCTCAATGTCCCTTATGTTTGTCAATGCTTTTTTCTTTTTTCTTTAAATGTTTTAAACTATTCTTTTATTGTAATATTTAAACCTTATAAATTGTATACATGGACAATGTCCGTTAATAAATAAATAAATAAATAATAATAATCGTCTTCAAAGTGATCATTGTAATTGTCCAATATTGAATAGGACAGACAATGTCAAATACTTAGGAGTTATTATTGATATGAATTTAAAGTGGAAACAGCAGATTGAAAATATTACTAATAAACTTAAAAGACTAACGTATATATTCAAAACAATTCGAAATATAATTAATGTACAGGATCTTTAAAAAAAAAAATTGCATTGTGCCAATCAATTTCGGAGTACGGTATAATCGATCGAGGTGGTGCGAGTGACACAGTTTTAAATAGTGTATTTGTTGCACAAAAATCCATAATTAAAATAATACTCAGAGTCCCGATACAAACATTTACTGAAGAAATATTCCACAAATCACAACTCATGACACCAAAACAATTATACGCTTAAATAATACTCACTTACAGATTCAAAAACTACTCTTACTCAAATGAAAGACATAATCACTAGAACCTCAACACAAAGACAACTTAAACAAATATGTACATACTAATACCACTTTCGGACAAAGGGATTTTGAGTATTATTCAATTAAAATCTATAACGTTTTTCCACTATCTATTTAAAAAATTAGTTACGAGAAAATGTTTAAAAAGGCTATAAAAAAATGGAAAGTAGAGCTAGGTAGAAGTAAAATGGATTGTCACATTCGCTTAAACCAATATTGAATCAACTGCTCCATAAGCGTAAAGCTTATGTTAGGTTTCTGTTATTTTCATTGTGCGTTTTGTAATATAAATAATATAACTAGGTATATATAAAATACATATATACCTAGTTTTTAAAACAGTCTCAATATTTTGTTAATTATCTCTGTTTATCAAATAAATTTTCTTTATTTATTCGAAATTGTAAAAACATTTTAAAAAAGTATATTGTGAAGTGTCCTCGGCACGGGTAACCCCAGTAAGGTCATATTATTTTTATTATTGTTTATAGTTTGTAAGAGTAAAATATGAATAAATAAATAAATAAGCCCTGTGAATGCCTGTCATAATATAGAGTAAATAAAACAACATTTAATTAAATTTATGAAATAATAATATTAACGAAATACGTCAAAACATGTTAGTGCTTTAAATACAAACTTATGTTCAAAATAATAATGTAAAATAAAAAAAAAATAAAAATTGGACTAAAATGTTAAAATAAAAAGGTACTGTCATAAAACGTCATAAGATAGATTAATTTATGTTTTTTTAAATTTTAAAAAAATTCACCTTAATTCCAAAATTAAAAACAACTACAGTACATCATTATTCTTACAGATAATTATTTTTCTTTAATGAAATGAACAAAGGAAATAAAAAGTGCAGCCAGGAAAACAATATATTTAAGAAAGAAGTGAAAAGTTAAATTTATAATTATTTTGTGTAGCACTGATAAAAAACACCGTTAATTTTTTTTTAAATTTACAAATAAATATTTACTTATTAAAAAAAAAAATTGTTTGACTTCATTCCCTATTATGTTCACAATAATTGTTTTTTTTTTTTACGTTATAGGAAATGTTAATGTAAATATATGCATTAAATGTAAATAATAATTGTATTTAGGAGTAATATGGTATCCTATTATTTTTTTATTTGAATAAAAGTTTTTTTTTTAGGTTTTTAAAAGCATAAGAAAGAGGACTAGTATATTATTATTTTCTAATTGCATGTTTAAGAAAGAGTTTTGAAAGAAAATATAAACCTTTTATATTGCGTATACGTAATGAATGATAATAAATTTCGAAAATTTTTATACTTGTTACTTTATATTCTTTTTATAATCAGTAAATCCATTGTTTGTAAGTCTTAAAATAGTTTCATTTGTTCAATTAAGATTTAAATGGAGATTTGGAAAATAAAAAATCTTCATTCTTGTAATTTACCTATTATATTGTTTTTTTTGTTTCTCTTAAGTATATACGTGAATGTTTATATGAATTGTTAATGTAATATATTAATTTTTCAAAAAAGAATACAAAATCATTTAATGATAAATTTTATCGTTGCATTGCTCGATAGTTGTGATAGAAGATTTTAATTTTCAATCAGGGTTTATCTATCAACGTTATTGACTTCCGTAATTATCATTTTTGAAATAAAAAAAAGTATTATTTATTTTATTATGTAGATACACTCGTTTTTGTTGTTATCTTTTATTAATTAAGTTGTTGTAATATTATTACATATGGTGTATTGAAAATTTGGTCCTTGAATGTATAAAGGTATTTTTTTATAAATAAAATTCAACATAAATCCCACACATTTTTGTCACTTTGGAGTTTATTGAAACTTATGGATGTAGGTGATTAATGATGTTCGAATTAGTTTGGGATATTAGAAATGATGGGAATAGAGGCAGGTAGAACTGCAAACCTTTGTTATCATTTTTGGTAAGATAAAAATAGTGGAAATGTCGATTTAATGTCAGAAATATAATTAATTTTCCTTCCAAAAAAAATACTCCTTTTATAACTTTACAGGTATAATATAAGGTACTCATATCCGACAAAATTATAAAATGTAATAAATGGTTTATAAGAGACTACATTAGTAATTTAATTCCAGATTATCAAGATTGTGGGCAACTAGGTCTTAGATGTTATAAAAAGATTGCTTTTCATGCGGTTTTAAGTTTTCTGTTTCTTAAATGACCTGCGTGTCAAACAAAACTCTACCCTTAAAAATGTCCCAAGGTTCTTTATAAATTAATGATAATTTCGTATACCCTTCTTTCGAATTAACCAATTTACACCGAAGAATTTGATGCTAGGAATTTTATATAATAGTGGTCTAGGATTTTTCTGGTTGAGGGTTGGAGCTCCCACCCCAGTTGGAGATTGACAAAAGACACGAGGTTAATGTTTGATGCGTATTTATTATATGTTGAATAAGATACAACACTTTGTTATGGAGCGCAAGAGTAATGGGACGAACGGAGTGACAGCGTTGAGTAGACTGGGCTGACTTGCCAATGATCGAGATATATTGCATGTACTTTTCCAATGCAGTGTCTTGTGAATCACTGGGTGTGGAGTAAAGTTTGACAATGATGTATTAAAATAAAATCCATTCGATGATTTTTTGTTCGTAGTAAAGAACTACCGCAACATCATTGCTTCCCTCGATTTCGACTTAAATGTTTACGGCTGGACGAGTAAACCGCTTCGCTGCCCTATTTCGCCAAAGAGCTTAGACTCTATGAGAACGCCTGAAAAGCTCCAACAATACGCTTCTCCAAGCCACTGCAGGATGGACCCACTAACCGCTGTTCGAGCGGTGGCAGCAAATTCTGAGACCGCCATACGGATTTATAATTTTAATTTATTTTATCTCTTTTATGTAAAATATCATTCAATTTTTTATATTTTCTTTTCCTATAGGTTGATTATTTTTATGCATTTATTGAATATTTTTTTCATCTATATTATGTAAGTTATTTCGTTATTGTTTTATACAGTAAAATTGGCTCTGTACTATTAGCTATTTCGCTGGAATAAAAATTATATGTGATATTATTTTACTCTAGAATCGATTGATTGCGTCTGTCCTTTATTTATTTTGTTTCTTTTATGTAAAAATTCAATTGATTCTTCTATATTTTTTTTCCTGTGGGTTAATTATTTTTATTTATCTTCGTTTTGTTTTTTTAGCTTTAAATTAAATTTTTTAGAAAGTTTCTTTTATGTAGTAGAATTGGCTCGGTGCTAATAACCATTTCACTGGAATAAACATTATATTTAATATTATTACTAGAGAATTGATTAATTGCGTCTGTCCCTTTATTTATTTTATCTCTTTTATGTGAAAAATCATTTAATTCTTAAATTTTTCTTTTCCTAAAGGTTGATTATTTTTATTTATCTTCGTTTTTTTTTAGTTTTATATTTAATTAGAAAGTTACTTTGATATTTTATTCATTTATATTATGTAAGTTGTTTCGTTATTGTTTTGTATAGTAAAATCGACTCCGCTATTTCTCTGGAATAAAAATTATCTGTAATATTATTACTCTCGAATTGATTGATTGTGTCTGTCCCTTAAATTATATATGCGCAAAGGAATTTGAGCCATATTACCGTGATATCAACGGAATCAGGGTCATTTTCGTCAGTTAAAATTGTACGAAATATTGAACAATTTATTCTGTCCTATTTTTTTTAAATATTTTTTTTTATTTATTTACAATTTTAGAAAACCCGTAAGGGTTACATTAGAAATTCAATATTGTCTAGTCATTTTATGTCTCATCTAGTCTAGTTAGTTCAGTCGTCATGTGCTTTTTCAGATTGATTTTAAATTTGTCTCCAGTAAAAGTAGTAAGGTAAGTCGTTGTAGTGTCCATTATGTAGTATTTTTTACTGTCCTGTGTTTGTCTTTGCTTTTTCAATATGATAGTGTTGTCGTTGTCTGGTGTTATATTTGTGTATGTCAGCATTTTTGACTAATTTATTATATAAATAAAACACGAGTGATACTTTAATCCACAAATTTGGAATATCCAGTGACCGGTTTCATCGCTTTCGCGACATCTTCGAGACTGGTATCTTTATTAAAAAGTTAAATGTATTTATACAGAACAGAGGTAAGGATACATAATTCAAAGTTATATGTAAGTAGATTAAATAAAGTTATTTTTATCTTAAGGATCATTATCAACAAATTTTCTATGGGTTAACTAATGAATTGATATAATGCTATTTTAATGAGTTTAAGTATTTTATTGTATTTTTGGTGTCTCATCCTTCGATGAAACCGGTCACTGGATATTCCAAATTTGTGGATTAAAGTATCACTCGTGTTTTATTTATATAATAAATTACAATGAACTTCCATCAAGAATTTTCACTTACAAACTTAAATGTTTTTGACTAATATTATGTCGTCGTCTTGTATGTTTCCCAGTGTTATTTTGTGCACAATTTTTAAGGTCTCAATTTTAGTCAAGTAGTTTATGTCAAACTGGTGTGTTTTTTTGTACAGTTCAGTCGTAGAGGTAATAGTTTAATTTGAATCGCTTACTTATCAATATTTTTACTTAGATATTAAATATTTCCGTAAGTTTTTTGTGTTTTTTGTAGCATTATTTTACATGAGAGATTATCATATATTACTTTTACACTAATTCAAACAACAAAAAAAGTGAGGCTCAAAGGGACGATACTTTAGGTGACCGAGATCCTAATCAACCGAGGCGTGAAGAACTTAAAAATGATGCCCGTAGGGGTGATAAAACGAGGCCTGGAGGGCCGATTACATAAGGCTTGAAAGATCTCTTTGTGTAGCATGTAACAGTCGGCGATGGCTGACAGTTGCCTGCTTGTTATTATTATTACTAAACACCCTTGCATTATAGGAACGATGTTGTCAATTTTTTTAAAGTACAAAATTAGCAAAAACTTACAAATCTGCTTTCCTTCCATACTCTTTTACTTTTATTTGCTTTTATAATATTGATAATTTTTATGTTTTTCTTATTATGTATTTTTGTATAATTTAATTTAGTACGTACTATTATTGGGCATATGATTTATTGCTCCTATTCCTTATATTTCTTACTAAAATTGAGTGAATTTCTAGAAACATAACTCAATTATCATTTCAATTATGCTTTTAAATATTTCAATTTTTCAATTATGCTTATTTTGTGTTATTTTTTTTTTCTAATACTTCTATATTTTACTCTTATTTTGTTGATTTTAATGATACCACTATTTTGTATATTTGATTATGTCTGATTCTTAATTTGTATAATTTATATTTCAAAAATAATTTCTGATTATCTTTTTTGCATTGTATTCTTTGGAATTTGATTATTTAATACATTTACCTTTTTTTCTAGATTGTGATTCTATGTCATTATAATTTGATCTAATTAATTTTAATATGTATTTTTATTGTGGCTTGACACGGGCATAGCCTAAAAAGTCTTAATAAGTTCATAAATATTTAATTTTGTAATTTTAAATGAATAAATAAATAAATAAATAAATTATAATATTTTTTACAATCATCAAGCGGTTTTTCATCTAAATTTCTCGGCGTAGACAATATCAATTTTCCGAGCAGCATCTCGCTGTGAGGGTGGGGGGGGTTGGCGGGGTGCGCGTGGGAGGGGGGGCGCTTTCAGCACTCCCTCCCCCTCCCTCCCACCCCGCCCACCCGTCGACCCCCGCCGGGCAAGGCAGAGAACCATCAATCACTGGCGAAGCGCGACACTGCAATTCTCGACATCTCTCCGTGCCGGCTTCGGAGAGTATTTTATGTGGATAACGATGGTACAACTTTGTAAGGGCGTAAACGTCGAGATGTAATTTGTTTATGAGTTGAAATACATTGAGAAGTTAATTGCGTTCGTAAAATTTAACTAAATATTTTACTTTATTAACAAAAGCGGACCGTATTATGAATATATATATATATACAAAGATTATCAGTTATTTGGTGTAAGGTATTTGAGAAAATATAGTACCACAATAATGGACTTGACTTTAATAGATGATGTTCGTTATTTTTCTGCTATAAAACACTATTGAGGGTGATTATTGATTGTTATTTTGCAATTTTAATAACGATTTGTACTTGTAACAAACCTTGATTCCAGAAACGTAAATTCTGTTGAATTTTCTGAAATTTCTTTCTTGATTTATACAGTGGGAGCCTTACTTATAAACCTGGTTTAAAGGCACGCCTAGGCATAGTAGTAGAATAAGGATGAGATTATAGTATATCTTTATTCTAAAACTATAATAAGGATGGTATTCCCATTCGTATTCAACCACTATGCCAAGGCATCAGGGGCGAATCGTCCAAGTAAGCGATTATGCATAGCTTACTATCATATTTGACTTTCAATAATAATGTTGTAAAATAACTATGTTATTGAAAATTAAATAAAATATTTGTTACCAAACCACCACCACCATTAACATCTTCCTTAAAAAATAAAATATCTTTAAATTGCGCCCGGCGCCAAGCCCGTTGTCAGTGAACAATGAAACTATTCGATCACCTCAGCTTATTTTTCCATACAAAAAAGTACACTTTTTTTTATATCTTTTACCCAGTAGCGGTATTTTAGTACTTAAACAAGCTTGCAGATTACAAATATTATTTGAAGATTCTCTATTTGGAAACTAGTATTTCGAGCATTATTTTCGAAGAACTATTTTTCTTTGATAAGATACCGTTGACATATTATGTATCACATTGGACGTGTGGCATTTATTATTCGTTTAAAAAAGAATCGGCCAGTGCTCAGTGTTGACATTTCAATCATAATCGAAGTATCTGCTGAACGTCATTGTGATATTTTTTAATAAACTTGTACACAAGTGTTTTAATAAAATAGTGTAAAATAAACCTACGTATATCGCAAAGTTGATGATAATTGTTGTTTGAGTTGATTTTCACAGAACCACAGAAAAAAATACATATTTGTAGTTAAATTACTTATATATGTGTACAAATTGATAAAAAAAAATTGTAAATACCTTTAAAAAAAATCACTGCTCACCATTGCAATTCCTACCTTTATACCAAGTTTATGAGTAAGGCCCTTAAAACCCGTTTCTATGAACTCCGGTCATCCGGATTGTCAAATATCTAGATCGTTATAAAGAAATAAAAAATTAATTAGGAGTTTACAATTTCAATTTAATTGTGCAACTAGTTTTTTTTCCAGTTTTGGTGCTGCTCTAGCTTTTATTTAATTATTTAAAAAATACATAAAATAATTTGTTACCCACTACGTCTAAAGACTTTTCGGTGGGACACAGATTTTTTTTTTATGACAGGTATATATTACATTGATTTTATTTGTATTTTACAAATTTATTTATAAACAGGCACTATAAAGTATCTAGAAGATATTTCTTCAGCTCTTTTTTTTTAATTTGAAGAACTTTCATGTTAATGATGGTTTGTGGGAGATCATTGAACAACCTTGGAACAACTCTATTTCATGTTCGCTCTCCGAAGTAATTTGTAATTCGGGGAACAAACAGGGAACCCTTAGTTTTTGATCTAGTGTTGTGAGTGTGTGAAACTTTTTTTCTTATATTTCGGATCAACAAAGTGATCTACAATCAATTTGTAGTCACAAAGTTGTTTTACCGGCAGGATATTACAGAATTTCAAATATACACCTTCCCCCATATGTTTCGCCTCACAGATCGTGCTATCTGGTACAATCCCCCTCAACATTCTCAGCTGAATAGTTTTGCTAGACATGTTTTAATGTGGTATAAATTCGCTGTGTTGTTAATCCTGATAATTATAATTTTCATATATGTATTTTATCAGTCAGGAACTTGAGAGAAAAATAATGTTTTGTACTAAACAGGCCATACACCCCTTTTAATAAATTACTCCTAACTATTTTGAGAATTATTGCGATTATTTCCGACCAGCAGAATATTCTACGGATCGTAAATTTTAAGCTTGAACTCTTTTACTTCACAAAAATTAGCAGAGAGAAAGAAATAAGGAAAGATTTTGTAAATTTGTTCTCGGCGAATATAGCGCAGCCCTAGGGAACGAGGAAAAATATTTACGCTCCAAACCTTTTTCTAGTTGATAAATTATAAATGCAACTTTCATGGCAAAGATCTACATTTTGCTGGAAACCGCACGTAAACTGGTCCTGTAGTTATTCAGTCTTTCGAGAACACACATCCAAACATTGTCTTTGATATATATAGATTTCATGTTAACCATGTCGAACAAGTTCAATTCAATTCAATTCAATTCAATTCAATGCAATTCAAAGTCGCAAGCGACCTTTGTATGGTAGCCGAACTATTTGACCACGAGGTGGACACTAACCCTTGATGATTATTTTATTTTTATTTTATCAACATAAATGGCAAATCTGCCTTTTACAAACATTTAAAGTACTACATATTTGGCTAAATATATATATTTTTAAAACATAAATTTCCTTATACATAAGATTTATATAAAAAAAATTAAACCTAAAAATTATACAAGATTTATATTTATAAAATTAACCTAAAATTATACAGCATATTCAGTAGAAAGTTTAAAGAATAAAACATTCTACAGTAATACAACAAGAAAATCATAAGTATTGTTTCATACAGCTGGGCAAAGTGAACAAAAAACTGTGTATATTATGAAATGCATGAATAAATAAATATAATTACCATTCACCATCTTTGAAAAAGTTCAAAAGGTTTGTTCTATGGAAACAGTACCCTACACTAAATATATTGGATACGTGGGAATAATTATTGCCGAGTTCATGAAGTCTGTTCAATATGGCATAACAAGTATACACTGTCAGTGAATTGTTGCTAGGTATGATAGGTTTACTAAGAATTTATGACTTAATATATGTCTCTTATTTTTTCCAAAAATACTGATGTCGTATTTTGCTAAAACTGGCCCAAATTATTTGATTATTTTAACAAATTATAAAAATTTAATAAAAAACTGTTAACTATACATACGTGTTAATTAAAAAAAACCTTTACCTGAAAATATGTCGCAGTTCGCTCAATGTAGCACGACATTACAGCACTATCTCTAGAATGATTTTTATCAAAGACTTTTAATAGTTTAAAAGATTATGACGCAGGTACAAGGATACACCAGATCGTCAAAAAAAGCATTTACTTCATGCCCGGTCGCTTCTTTCTTCGCAATCTTTCCCGACCCGTTTGGCTAGGGTGGGTGTATCAGACGCCAGGGGGCGATTCAGATTGGCGGTCGGGGGCGCGATATTGCGGACGAGCGCGGGGGCGGGGAGGGGCGCGAGGGGCGATCTATCGAGCACTCTAAATTCGGAGGAATTGTCAATTTTGTTTTCCCATTTTTCGTCATCTCCGCCACTGACAGTGCGGCGAATCAAAACACGGTTTTGAGATAGAAGAATATTAACGTGAATAATTAAATGTCTGAGATGCGCTTTTGAGATGGACTCAAAAAAGTGGTTGAAAACAGGCTTTTTTCCTTTTAGCTCCTTATCGATAAGAAATTTCTTCGAACCAACCAATAAATAAAAACATATTACAACAGAGATGAAGAACATTTTAGAGAAGGTAATATATAGATGTCTAGGCATCCACAGGGCTTCTGACCTGTCATTGGCTGGTTTAAGTGGCCACTTTACACTGTACAACATTCACCATTCTGCCCATATTTGAACATCTATATCCCTTCTATTCTTTCATTTGTTGATGTTTGTGAAGTTAAAGAGCTGAAATCTTTATTTATAAATTGATTCTATTGAATCAGCCAATGACAGGTCATAAGCCCTGTAGATGCCAAGACTTTTATTATGGTTAGTCAAATATAATGGTAAGCTGCGCATAATCGCTTCTATACACGGTTCGCCCCTGATAGATACACCTTATTGGCGTCAGTGTATCCGCTGCTACCTTACCTGCA